>NC_137545.1:35097235-35208026 GCF_963082525.1 Nesoenas mayeri
CATTTCAAGTAGACCTGTGATATTTTTTATCTGTCTTGTGTTTACATAGTGCAAAGTGGGATATTAACCACTTAATCTGACTTCCTCTAGTTCTTTAGAAAATCCTCCTTAAACAGCGCAGGCAATTCCATTTTATTTTTGTGACTGAGATTATTCATCCTAACTGAAAATGTTGCTGTTAAGTTCTATGCATAGACTGTTGATAAAAAAATTAAAATAACGTTTAACGCGTGGCTCGTCTTTTTTCCCAGCTGAATACTTACTGCTCTGCTCATGAAATAGATATGCTGAGCATTTTCAACCATTTCTTTCTTTTATTTTATTAAAAAATAACCAACCTTAATATTTTTTAGCCAATTACAATTGTCATATATGCTATAGCTTTTTTTCCTAAGCCACAAACAGAATAATAGCATCACGCTCCACTGCAAGTGAAGTGATCTCAGCCTTTACATTAGGAGAAAATCAGAATGGTATGACTGCAGTTCATTACTGAAATAGGTAACTGATGAACTGAAAAGACAAAGGGCATTGTTAAATGAAATGTCATTATTAGAGCTGCTCATGTTTAACAAATGTACTGTAAGTTAATTCAGTGGTGTTTTCTCCAAAGTTCTCTATAGGATGTTCACCATTCCTGCTTATGGCCTTTACATGTTCAAGATATTTTTATTTTCTTTGTGGAAACCATGTGAACTAAATCTTTTAATGAAACACCGGTTAAACTGTTGAAAAAAAATGTTACATCAACTTTTGTCCAAGATTTACCTCCAGAACTATCGTTCATCCTGCAATCTCTGAAAGACAAACCTCTTTAAATATTTTTAAATGTTTATTTAAATCATGTTTGAATAAATGCCTTGTTTTCCTTGAAGGAAAATGGAAGGTAAATTCTGAGTTTCATGGGGAAAAAGATTTAGCCTTTAGGCTCCAATTCAGCAATCTACAACTATGCAGCAAAGCACTTTGGCACGTGTTTAATGTCAGGACCTGAAGCATCTGTTTTAATATGTTGCTGAACTGGGTCTTTAAAGCACAAGCAGAATCTTGGACCTCATATTTTAAGAGCTGTGTAAAAGTGGTGTTCTGATATTAAATTAAAAACATATCATACTTTCAGCATCTGTGGGAAACTGCATTGCCTCGGAGGTGATAAAAATAATTTATGGATCTCAGTATTTTTCACAACAAGGAAATGACCTCAGCTTTGGCAATCTGAGGTAGTTAGTGAAGCTTTTCTGCTACATTTATGGATTTACTCAAGCTACATATGCTTTGACCTGTATTTTAGATTTATTGGCAGATACATAAGTCACAGTAAATAACCTAAAAAGCAATTGATGCTCTGTGCATTTTGTGCATGGGCTGATTGACAGATTAAGAGGGGCTGCTTCTCCACAAGTGACTGAAACTTGTGCCCTCGCTTGTTATAAATACGTCAGCTAAGGTGTCATGCACATTCTTTAACCAAAAATTCTAATATAACTGGAAGCATAAAAGCATATTCAGACTGTAGTACGTGTAAATATAAGTTTTAAAAGAAACGATGTTGATACACATGCTACAGTCAGGGCAATTAAACTCCTGAAGGCCTCTCATCTCCACGCAGTCCCACCGGCTCGATGCCCCTCAGGATCGGGGCTGCAGGGTCCATGTCGGTGTTGCAGAGCGTTAGTGCTTCAAAAGAAGGAGGTTCCTCCTGCTCTCATGGTATGGACATTCAGCTCAGCACTCTTAATAGCTGAGGACTTCAGCCTGAGCTTGTTAACATCTTGAGTGGGGTTTTGAAATAAAGATCTGGGCCTTGAGTGCCATATGCAGGGCAGCATTCAAGCGCTTGCACAGTCATACAGGATTGAGCAATTACTTTGGTATGTGATGGAGGGAGAGTCGCGCTGGGTTTCCTCAGGTGGTTCAAGCACTGAGCAGTAAATAAGGGAAATAGATAGTGTGTATTTGATGGTCTAGCATCTGATTGGAAATCACAAACCCCGTGACACAGCCGTGGAACTAAGATATTAGTGACATTAAGTAGACATCCCTAATATCTTTTCATCCCTTTTTCACTTTAGGCAAGGAACTTAAAAGTTACAATCAAATATCTATACTGATATCTCCATCATTTGCCTGCTGGGAAGTAGAAAACAAACGTCTCCCTCTCCCATCCTTCTACCAAAAGTGAGATTAATTTAAAGTGTAAGACAGGACTGTAAAAGTTTACTCTCCATCTCCTTGTTCTTGTGGTTTTAACCTGATCTCTTATTAACCCTTTCACACAGCTTTTTAGGCAGTAAAGAAACTGACATTATAAAAGTTCTAAAGCAGCCCATGGTGATATGTCTTCATTCTTTCAAAAGTAGCACAAGATATGTAATAAAGAATAAAAGTTTACTCACTTGAAACTGAGCTTCGTCCTCATCTGTTCAGATATGCATAGGTTTTAAATACGGATGTAGGGAAAAAAAATGATAGCAGATTCTATCTGTTCTACTGTTTCTGTGACTTAAAAACATCACAAACAAAATAAACGTGACTTGAATTACAACCAGTTATGGATGAATTAATATTTTCTGCTACCTGACTGTGCCATGGGTGATCTGTGCACTGGAAATGAACCTTGCACTGTCTGAATATGCACGGAGCTCGATGAGCTTGCTGCAGGAACACCAGCCAGCAGGCAAAACACTTCTCCTCTCTCTCTCTCTCTCTATATATATATGGGTTTTTTTTTTTCCATTTGTTTAACTTCACTGCCATCTGCTGCTCAGGATCGGAACCTGTACCGCACGCCCGGGAAACATCTGTGGTGTGCACAGGTCTTGATTGCTGTAGAGCTTCTAACTCTTCCATGTTTTAATGTACTGTGAAGGCCAGGAGGGAAATATTTGCCCATAAGGCTTGTGTCCCAGGGGACACTATGCTACCACTACCATTGTCAGGAGTTCTTCTAACAGACCAGAAGATGCTGAGTTCCTACTAAATTATAATAAGTGTTTAAATGGGCACATTAAATCAGAAGCAAGCCCGGGCCCTAGTAGAGATTGCTGCTTGATGCTCTCCTTTGTGTGTTTATACGTGCCCAAGGGAGTGTTTCATCACCATCACATCTTGAGAAGGCTCCAGCAACACCAGCCTAAGTAACGCCATGGTTCTTTGTGCGCGGTTCCTCTTCTGCATCTTCCTCCCACTTCTACTCTAGAGAGCAAGCCATCCTCACGTTCCTTCTCCCAGAACTATTGCCATGTGTTCCTTCAAGCAGATCCTGGAAAATCCCATCTTTTCCATCTGGCTTAAAAGAACCTAGAAGAACAGCTTGAGAAGTAATCAGTAATTATAGCATCTCTCATTCTGTGCAATGGAAGCACCAGCAGTTTATTAGGCAGAGAGGTCCAGACCAGATGGATCATCAGCTCTGGTCATTCAGTGTGTCAGGTAGTTCCTTCCAGTCTGTTTACTGTTTACTGGTGTTTTCACTGCATTTAACAAAGAAAGGACACTCAGAATGGGTGATGGGTTGTGTCCAGCAAAAACCAGGGCTATATATAATGAGTATGGCTTCAAATAATTGATCACGCAAAATACATTAAAAGAAGAAAACATTCTACCACTGATGGGTGCAGTTAGAGATAGGAGGTCTGTAAAAGCAAGGCATTTTCTAGCACTTTCTATGTAGACTTAGCCAGCTTTGGCTCAGTAACTTAATTATTTGTCCTGACTTAATATAAAACAACAGAAAATTTTACTGTGATGTCAATAGGCTTTGGAGGAGACTGTCAGTAAAACTACTGTGCACACTAAAGTGGTATTTCAAGATTAACCTAAATATTTTGTTTGTTTAGCTAATTTGATGGCCTTGAAAGATAAATTATGATATTACACAGTTATATACATGTATTACAAATAGTTTAGTTTTCCCCTGCAGTGTCAGAGACAGACTCTTGTCAGAAGCAGGTTACTTCTCTAGTATTAACCATTTCCACTTGGCAACACCTACTGTCTCCTTTCTTTTCTGATATTTTTTTTTCATTACTAAAAGGCTTGATAATCAATACAGCTGTAGAAAAAGCAAGGTACAGCCTGTGTCCCCTTATGCTTTAGCAATAAAATGGTAGTTCAGTCCCGATCTCAGAATACCTATTGCTATCAAAACTAAGTTATGAACTACATGGCAGAAAAAAATGTAGTTTGATTTTAAGATACTCTGTTCAGTGCAGACTTGACAGTGAGAAAAGTCTTATTTTGCCTTATAAATTGAGTTAATTTTCTATGGAACTCAGTGAAAAAGCTTCAGAAGAGAATTCATGCCAATTCCCAAGTAGAACAATATCCTTTGGGACAACCAGATTTGTATTAAAAAGTATTATCCAGTATTTGGTTACCTGTTAGCATTGGAGCATGTTCTGGTGGAGAGAATATATTAACAGTCATACTAAAGTCCAGGTCATCTGAAAAACCTCTGTGTGAGACAGGAAATAAAATACCCCTAAACTGAAAGAGTTTAGTAAAACACTTTGGAAAGAGGTTTCTCTAGAACTGACCAACACCAAAGGCCAGAGATGTGGGGGACTTTGTGCTTTATTTCTCCATAAAGTGTTTTAAGTAACTGTTCTGACTCCAATCTTTGGTTTCTCCTCTATGAACACCCACTCTTTCACACAAGCACTCAGCATATATTCAGGCAGACTTTCAGAATCTCTTCAGAACTGGCTTATCATTGAAAATTTTGCCTCTGCTGCAAGTTCATGGGTAATCACTGGTATTTCTAACTTATTACACGGCATGAGAGCCACTGCTTGCTATCTGACTTGGGCACCTCCAGTTCATTATGTATTACTGAAAGCACACTAGGTTTTCTCTCTTTTGCAGATCAGCATAGACCTGTTTTCTCTGAGTGACTGTGAAGGGCGCTGCTCCACTTCATATATACCTCCAGACATAAAGGCGGGTGAATCCTGATGTGATATTCTGATACAGCATATGCAGCTCATTTCATCCTACTTTCTAGATCAAAGAATTGCAGGATCTTTTCTGCTATAAAAACAGAAGTATCATAGAATCATAGAATAGTTTGTGTTGGAAGGGACCTTTATAGGTCATCTAGTCCAACCCTCCTGCCTTGACTACAAAGCAGCCAGCTCGGGAAGCACAGACTGACAAAAAATAAAATGCATTGTGAGATTTTTCTTTAAATCTGCAGTAGAAATGGAGCTGGAAGGGAGTCCAGCCAGAAGAGATGAAGACAGAGAGGTGACTTTGAGCTCAGTAGAACAATAGTCAAGTTAAATGGTTAATTATTCTCTCTGTGAAAGTTATAGTTCCTGAACTAATGGTGGCAACTCAATTGCCGCCTGGAAGCAGCTACTAGCTTGGCTCATCTCTGCTCCACATGGATTTTAACAGCCATTCTATGATTTTAATAGCCATTCCGAACCAACTAGACAGGACAGCCTCTGGCATAGCCCAGGTGTTTGTGTATCTGTAGGAACTTATGCCTAATTTCAAACATCACGGAAGTTACAAGGCACCCTTTCCCATCTTCCCATGCCTTTCTGGAAGGCATCATTGCTGATAAGAGGGCAATGCTTTAGGGATGTGCAGTACACCTCCAAACTTATTCCAGCCTTTCAAACTCAAAAGAATATGAGCTACTGGAGACAGTGGAGGAAGTGCTAGGAGAATTCTACAACAAAAAGAACTCATTAGCCTTGAACTATCAAAAAAATCCAACATAGTCACTGGAGTCAGCCAAACTGCTGCTTTTGAGTTGACTGATAAGAAAAATGCTAACAATCTTAGAGGTGAATCTTTGTCCTAAGTGGCCCTGCATAAAGGATGAGAAGACGTGTAATAACGCATTGCCAGTTCTCCCTGTTTTTATTATGGGCCTTGCAATATTCAGTGTTTATTTAAAGCCCAACTCCTGGATTCAAGAGATTACGTGGAAGTCTCTGGTTTAATTAAGAAACAAACAAGAAAGGTTTTATTCATTTTGTGGTTGCTGCTAAAAAAACTCTCCAAAGGTGCAAAAGCCAAAAAAAGCAGATAGAAAAACCTTCATATGTGATTTAGATATATTAATCACCTGATCTAAGTTGATTACATTATTTGTGGAGACTGAATTTTTAATGTTTACTGTTTAGTTGACACTGATGAAGCCAAACTCAAGAGGAGGTTTCTTTTTAAAATGTCCCGTCCTTTAATTAGCATCAAAACAGCTTCAGCTCAAGTCAGTTGATTCCTTTGTGATAGCACTTGTGAAGGTAAAAAAGCAGGTAGCACTGACTGCTGGTGTTACCTATATGACTGGAACAAATGTTAACAAATCCAGCTGCCATGTGACTGATATTAGATGCAAAAGATAATGGCAATGGTATCACTCTGCGACACACAGAAAAGGAAATAATCTTGTCTGGAACACGTAATTCTGTCAAAGAAGAATTTTCCCTTTCTGGTACATGACATTAGACCTTTGGCAAGACTGGATTGCAGATATGTGATTCTAAAAGCAAGAGCCCCCACTGAAGTTGATTCTCGGTTGTAAGCAGTAAACACCTTTCTGGCCACAACGAGCATCTGGTCCTGCCATCAGAAAGTACAGAAAGCTCTCAGAGATCAAGGTGGGCTGCTGATGGTCTCTGAATGAGACAGCTTCTTCCAGGCTGCAGAATGCGATGAATTTGTTGAACCTTTTCTATGAATGTAACCTTACCAGGTGGCTTTTTAACAACTGAGCTGGAACCTAAGTCTTCTGGTCTTGAGTCTCTCTTGCTTCCTATATTTGACATTTTGCCCTCTAAGAAGCCTTAGAATCACAGAATGTTAGACGTTGAAAGGGACCTCAAAAGATCATGTAGTCCAATCCCCCCATGGAGCAGGAACACCCAGATGAGGTTACACAGGAAGGAGTCCATGCGGGTTTGAATGTCTCCAGAGAAGGAGACTCCACAACCTTCCTGGGCAGCCTGTTCCAGTGTCTGTCACTCTCACTGTGAAGAACTTTCTTCTCATATTTAAGTGGAACCTTTTGTGTTCCAGTTTGTACCCATTGCCCCTTGGTTGTCACCGAGAAGAGCCTGGCTCCGTCCTTGTGACACTCAACCTTTACATATCTATAAACATTAATAAGGTCATCCCTCAGTCTCCTCTTCTCCAAGTTAAAGAGACCCAGCTCCTTCAGCCTTTCCTCATAAGGGAGATGCTCCACTCCCTTAATAATCTTTGTTGCCCTACGCTGGACCCTCTCCAGCAGTTCCCTGTCCTTCTTGAACTGAGGGGCCCAGAACTGGACACAATATTCCATATGTGGTCTCACCAGGGCAGAGTAGAGGGGCAGGAGAACCTCTCTGGATCTACTGACCACCCCCCTTCTAATACACCCCAGGATGCCATTGGCCTTCCTGGCCACAAGGGCACAGTGCTGGCTCATGGTCATCCTGCTGTCCCCAGGACCCCCAGGTCCCTTTCCCCTACACTGCTCTCCAACAGATCATTCCCCAACTTATACTGGAACCTGGGGTTGTTCCTACCCAGATGCAGGACTCTACACTTCCCCTTGTTATATTTCATTAAATTTTTCCCTGCCCAGCTCTCCAGTCTGTCCAGGTCTCTAGATGGCAGCACAGCCTTCTGGCCTGTCAGCCACTCCTCCCAGCTTGGTGTCATCAGCAAACTTGCTGACAGTGCACTCTATTCCTTCATCCAAGTAATTGATGAATATATTGGATAATACTGGTCCTAGTACTGACCCTTGAGGCACTCCACTAGATACAGGCCTCAACTGGACTCTGCGCCATTGATCACGACTCTCTGGCTTCTCTAGCTTCTTTCCTTCAGCCAGTTCGCAGTCCACCTCACTACCCAATTGTCCAGACCACACTTCCTCAGTTTAGCTTTGAGGATGCTGTGGGAGACTGTGTCAGATGCTTTACTGAAATCAAGACAGACCCCATCCACTGCTTTGCCATCATCCATCCACTTCGTTATGTCCTCATAAAAGGCTATGAGGTTGCTCAAGCATGACTTCCCCTTGGTGAAGGCATGTTGACTGCCCCTAATGACACTCTTAACCTTGATATGCCTTGAGATGGCACCAAGGATAAGTTGCTCCATCACTTTCCTGGGGATGGAGGTGAGGCTGACTGGTCTGTAGTTACCCAGGTCCTCCTTCTTGCCCTTTTTGAAGACTGGAGTGACATTTGATTTCGTCCAGTCTTCAGGCACCTCTCCCATTTCCCAAGACTTAGCAAAGGTGATGGAGAGAAGTCTTGTATATAAATTGGTAGCTAAAGCTTTTGGAGATGTAACTATTTCCTCCCTCATTCATTTGAGCAATAATGGATCTGGTTTTTAAATTTAACATTTAATATGAGTGATTTTTCTCCAACTCATCAACTACCGCAACCTTTCTCAATATTCCTTTCTGCAGTAGATTTACCAGTTGGATGTTTCTGCTACAGTGTGTTCAACATTGAAACAAAATTAACACCTTTAAATGGCATCATAGACTAAAGATTTATCATCCCACTGCTACGAGATGGTGGGAGGAAGCAGGACATAGACTTTTCTTACAGAATAATCACCGTACGCTGTGTGCAGACTTAGACATGCTGCACAGTTTTATGCTAGGTGACTTTCTGATGATTATCTTTACACTTTGGAGATGTAATGCTTTATTATCTTACTCAATAAAAGATTAAATCAATATTATGTGGACTGGGCTAATACAATAACTTTTAAAATAACTTGGTAAATATATGACCCTGTTTTTCATGAGTTATATACTTAAGCCCAGATAACAGTTAAGAACTTCCATGGTTCCCACATTCTTGACCTTTATCTAATTTTTGGCAATGTTCCCTGAGGTTCAGGGATTTTGTACGGCTTTTAGCTGTCAGTCTGCACAAAACACAGCCTTAGAAATCTAGCTCTTTGCAGACTAAAATTCCAGAAAGTCTTTCCTAAGCTTATTATAATTACTAACTGCTTTTATTAATTCCTAACTAAAATCACATTAATTTGCCCTTGAACTTTAATGAAGTGGGTGTGATCATCATTGTGAAAAAACTTATTCAGAAAAATAATGTCTTTTATTTGTTGGCAAATCCAGGTTCAATTTGTGCTGAAATTAGCTATAATTTGCAAATAATAGTCAAGTTAAGATCTATCCTTTTTCCCTATCTCTGAATAGCTAGAATGGTAAAAGGTAATTCATTTTTCTTAATAATTGCTTCTGTGGAAAATCTTTGAAAAGACAGCTAAGCTAAGTTTCTTGAACACTGCAAGAAAATACTTGGATCACACATAGAAAAACCTTGACATGTCCAGTGCAATAAAACTTGGGACTGCATTTCATGGTGCCTGTAAAATCCGCTCCAAAGCCTCCTAAAAAAAGTGACTCAGAACAATTCAGAAAATGTTTGATCCAAATTACATGAACTTCTCAGTGATTTAAGGGACAGTAGAGATGGGATCACTGTCAGTTCAGATTTATTGTCAGCAAGTTCACTCTTATACTCCTTTTGCATAACTGAATGATGGATTAAAACATATTAAACCACATTGAGATGGGGTTTCCACAACACAGGCTGTACACCATGAATGTATTTTCCAATGGCAGAAGAATATAGTGATGTGCCTGGTGTCACCAGATGGTGCTCTTCCACCATTTGTCAAAGTGTCTGCCTTAGGGTAAGCAAGATTTGATTGTTAAAAAGATAGGTTCTTCTAATGGCGGTTTTGGATTATGCCAGAACCTACTTCTTAGAAGTGGCCTGAAGATGGAAGGAGTAGACTGAATAGTAGCAAAGTTTCCTTTTCATTTATGGTTAAGTGGCCGTCAGGCTAAAATTCCTAAAAAACATTGTTCCACGGGACTGTTGCATTTCAGAATTGATACATGAATAAATTAATCAAATTAACCCTGATGCCTACTCAGACAGTATACAGCTGATTTCTTCTGCAGAGAAACTGCATTGTAAAGCAGCTTGTAAATGGCCCCAGATATCTTAAAGGTGTGCTATTAGTGTCGCAATAATGAAATATTAGTAGATAAAGAAGACGAAGGATTTATAAATGTTAACATTTTTAATCCAATTTTTTTCACAAAAAAAAAAAGGCTGTAGGTTATTTAAAAGTTAATGAAGTGAAATAATTGTTCATGCAGTGCTTGTAATTCACAGAAAAGGCAAAGTCCTGTTTACTTGAATAAAGCAGGAATTGGATAAGAGGCAATGTTTTTGCTCAGTACTTCACATACCTTGGCACTGAGTCTTCAGCTTTTTGCTTAGCTCTGCTCAAGATTCCACTTTAAGTTGTCGCCTTGTATCTCTGCATTTCTGTCTTTTCTACTTTGACATCACTGATATTTTCTCTTCCTCCCCTTACTATTTCTGGGCCTTTTTCAATTCTGTTTCACAAAAATTAACATGGAAGAAGAAAAGCCAAAAAAACTCCTCCACCTTAGACTGTCTTTCTCTTGGGAGTGATGTGTACCTGTCAGAAGTCTGTTACTGTTTCAGATTATCTGGCTCCATTGGAGCACTTAACTGTTCATTCTTACAACTATTTTAAGTGAAGGATGTGCCATACTATTATGACATGTAGAATATAAAGTCTAAATCCATATATTCTGCCTAAAAAAGCCACAGTGAAAATACACATCTCTTTGCCCCTTTGTAAGGATTTGTTCCAAGACAGCTAGTGATCTAACAACCTATATTCTTTAGTTCTTTGAATATCAAATAAATCTTAAAGCGTGATTCTATTTGGAAAAGTTTTACCTTTTAAAGGTATAATATATGTTCCTGCGTTTTCCAACAATTCCAGATCAGATTTGCTCAGTCTCAATATAAAAATGAAACAAAACATTTCTTCCTGGTTCCAGCATCACAGACACAATTTAATATCCCGGCCCAAATCAAGGACTGTGTGATGCAGTTAAAATTGTTCACGTTTTCTTTGTACCTTCTCAGGTAAAGGCTCTGTGACTCAGACTTAATTAGTTATTCCATGGATGATATGTGAGTCAGAAAAACCCACTTCATCCTCCCATAGATTATTTTCTTTTGACTGTAATAGCTACAGATGCCCTGAGACTTTGGGAAGAGATGATGTGTAACAGCACTGTCCTGAACAAACTTCATGTGGGTAATTACACTGTGTCAGGTGTGCTGTGCCTGTCCTTGCCTGCACTTTGCAAGGTGTTCCCATGGAGAAACTGAGAAACTCCTCAGTACCTGATCTTCACAGAGGGCACACTAGGCAGTCTCTGAAAATCAAGTCTCATGAAGTTTCTCAAAAATCAAAGTACACAAAATGACTAGTTACTTGAAGATTGACCATAAGCAGGAGCTTCTTCCGTTTTCTAATCTATTACTCCCACCTATTTTACCTGTGTTTGCCTTGGGTTTGGTTGGGATGAACTAACAGCTTTGTAAGCGAGCTAAAAAGGTTTGTGTTAACATTGCCAGTCTTAATAAAACCATATTAAAAATGACACGAACATGCTTTTCCAGAAAAATGTCTTCCTGTCTCCCTGTATGTTTTAAACTATTGAATACTGACAATAGGGATTGTTCAAAAGAGAGACTGAACAGGATCTTGGTAAGCCTGTACCTTCTAGATGTCACCAATGGGTGTGATAGAGAGCATCACTACTTAATGTTATATGTGATTGCTGAAAGGGCAAAACATGTTTGATGGGATGCAATGGTCTGCTGCAGCCTCTAACACGCTGGCTACTGTAACAGGGCTGTGGCTTTTTCATTTCACAGTCCATAGAGTCTCACTTCCATGGAAGATAATTGGGAATTTGCAGTTGCCTACCGAATGGTTCCTCATGCCTTCTACATCTCAAGCAACAGATGAATGGGGCTGAGTAACTGTAAGGAGATGGGATTCAACCAAGACAACAAATAAAAAAGAATAGTAAATTCAAAGAGAGGAAGATACCGCTGCTGTGCCTGGCAGCCTTGCTAATTCCAGAAATCTAGATGAAAACCTTCATGGCAGGAATCATTTTGTTATGGATCGGCATGGAAGTGATCTCTGTGCTGGAGCTGCAAGGCAACAAAATGGGTTGCCAAAAGAGCTCATCCAAGATGCGAGCCACAGAAAATGCAAAAACTGATCCTGACTTTGGAAGGCTTGAGTTCAGTCCCCTACAGCTGGCTTCAGCTTCTCCTGTATATACGAATACAACTCAGAAGATGCAGTCACAGCATTGCCGAGGTCTATAGTCCAATGCAATCACTGAGATTATATCCATTTATTCCAAGATCTGTCCAAGACACTTTGTTGTATGGAATACATACAAGAATGTTGTACCCTCACAAACACTGTACAAAGGACCATTATGCAGGGAGTTATACTTACATTATTTCATCTGTCATACAGAATTTTTGGAAATAAATTTGTCTTTTAGGCCTTCTCAGCATTGAGAACATTGGAAAATTACTTAAGTCTGTTTATTTACCTATTTGTGGCCTGGCCAACAAAGAGTGAAGCCCTTGCTGCTGCTGTCATAATCCCATCTCATGTTTTTACTCTGATTATGAGAAAAAACAAATATGTGCTAAAAGATGCAGTGAAACTTCTTGCTGCATTTTCAGTGGTGACCACGTTTGACTCTATCAGAAGTTCAGTCTGAACAGCGAAGTACATGGTATGGTTATAAATACAGAAGAAGCTCTTCAGCTCAGCTTTGTGGAGTGAACATTAACAACATTGAAAAATCAAGAAAGGATTGTGCAAAGCAGCTGCACCAAGAGCCAGAATTTGGGTAGCCTTCAGGGATTAAAATAGAGCAGTGAAAGGAAAAAGAAAGACTAAAGCTGAACCTGCTAGACATTTGCAAGCACAAAATCTAAAGATCTGATGGAAAGGAGGTTTTTCTCTGTTTTTTTTTTTAGACGGTACCACTCTTGGGACTTTTTAAAAATCTAATTGGTATTTAGAAGATTGATTATCCGAATGTCATAGGGGAAAACAGCTCTGTCTGGATAACTGGGTGAATTTGCATCACAATTAAGCATTGGGAAGCAATTCCTTTGTGGAGTATTTTATTGAGGTTCAAGTCATCAAAGATGAGTTGTAATGACAATAGAGATATATTTTTTGTATTTTCGTGCCTTTTCATTTCCTAACCATACACTGTAAAAGATAAAAATATTTCCAGTCCTTGTGATTGCCAAGATAAAAAGCAAACTAAAAGAACCTATTACCTTTTTGTAAGTATATCATTTTAGGCCAGTTTTGTGAGTTTGGGTGCCATTTGCATGAGTTTTAAAGTCATGGGAGTTAATTAGCCCCATCTCCCTCTTTTAGTGTGCTTTAAAAAGACAGAGAAACAGTTAGGTTTTCCAAGGTAGGTTTGCTCCCTCTCTGGTCTGCTACTCAGTTAGCTCCAAAGCCCCTATTTTATACTGTCCTTGACTTTTTATTTATCCTTTTTCTTTAATGTGTTTCATTGAAAAGGAATTTTATGACCATATCGTGACTCAGGAAGCTTTTTCCCAAGCTGATGCTTCTTTTCAGCAGTTATCTCACAACCTGCGCTGGCCGCTGCCTCTGAAGGTCACATACATCCCTTCCTAGCGCTCTTCTGTTTCAACCCTTCTTCTTGGCCCTGTTTTTGTTTGTTTCAATCTTCCCCTCCATGACAATCAAATTAGAGCCATGCAGTTTGCTGTGAGGAGAAGGCAGTCCAAAAGCAGGAAGCCTGCATTGCTCTGGTGAGCACGTTAGCCTCTGGGGCTGCATAACTGTTTTCTGCAACTCTAATTAAGACGTGGCCTGTGGTTACACCAGTACACAGCCTGAGCCAGCCTAGCATATTTTTGCTTTTATTATTATTGTTTTGATCACACCGTCAGGGCAGCAGTCGGTGTGGACTGGCTCGTGTATGCTCTGCTGCCCTCCAACGGGTGGAAACAATGCTCTCACCAGGCTTTTCTTGCACCTTCACCTCCTTGAGATGTACCTAGTTGCAGCCTAACATGGAATTTAATATTTGTAATGCTCTGTATATGGTGAAGAGCCTAGAAACTGGACGAGAGAGACCACTGCTAGGTATTACTGAAGCCGCCATCAGCAAGAAAGGCTCCTCTGCCTCCAAGCTGTGGGTTAGTTTCTTGTTACCACCCAGTGAAGCCTTGTGCACTGGTGTGATTTTATTCCTGAGTCCAAAGCATGGCTGAGCTGGAGCGGGGTGTGGGTGACCGCTGTGTGTGCACAGCTTTCCAGGAGAGCCCTGTCCCTGCCAGCACGCACCCCTCGCACCACAGCCTGCAGATGTGGGGTGGGAGGCCGGGCTCTGGCATACCCAGTCCCTGCTGCACACCCACCTTCCCAGCAGGGCTATGCGGACACTGGCCCCACAACAGGCTGCCCAGGGGCAGCACAGGATTAAGGGGTGCAAAGGTTCCTGAGCATGGGACCTGTGTGCAGGACGTAAAAAATCCAGTTAAACCCCCCTCAGCTGTTGGGTGACCCAACGAAATGCAGCTGCTAATGAGTGTGGGTGACCTGTGGGCATGAGAGGCCGTGAGTCATAGAATCACAGAATCGTTTCAGTTGGAGGAGACCCTCAGGATCACCGAGTCCAACCATAACCTAACTCTAGCACTAAACCATGTCCCTAAAACCCTCGTCTAAGCGCCTTTTAAACACCTCCAGGGGTGGTGACTCCACCAGTTCCCTGGCCAGCCTGTTCCAACGCCTGGCAACGCTTTCCATGAATAATTTTTTTCCTAATATCCAAGCACCTCTCGGGTCACAGAGCTCTCAGTAACTTCTCTGTACCAGCGAG
The DNA here is from genome assembly GCF_963082525.1 of Nesoenas mayeri. NCBI lineage: Eukaryota > Metazoa > Chordata > Aves > Columbiformes > Columbidae > Nesoenas > Nesoenas mayeri. Next base: position 35,112,042 of record NC_137545.1, read on the forward strand.
AGGCCTCAAGTCCCCTTGTGAAAGAAAAAGAGGAAGAAAAAAGGGCGGGCGCCCGCACAGCAAAAGCCAAGTGCCCGGCACCAGTGGGTGTGAGCGGGGGACCTGGGCGGTCAGGAGCCGCCTCCACCGCCCCCCGGGGCACAGGGGCAGCCGGCGGGCCCACGGGCGCCGGCCGCGGGCACTGCGGGCGGGGCGAGTCGGCGCTCAGGCGGTTGCGCTGCATGCAGTCAGTCACATGAGCCGCCGGGGAGCCGCGCAGCCCCCGCCCTCCTTCCCCCGCACCCCTTTGGCCGTGAATGGCACGGCCCGGATGCGCTTGTACGCAAGGAGGGTGCGGGCGAACCATTGAGCGGGGGCGGGGGAACCCGGCAGCCGCCGGCTTGGGAACACCCCTTCGCCCGGGCGTTGCAGCGGGGGGAACGGACGTGACAGGCTGAGCGGCCGGGCGCCGGCTGCCGGAGACGGAGGGCGATGGTCGTCCCCAGGGGACAGGAGTACCAGGCCCCCCAGGAGGTACCGTAGCGGCGTCTCTCCCAGCCCCTCCACCCCGGGCAGAGCGGCGTTGGCGAGGCGCGGCCGCCCGCTTGTTCCTCCGGCCGCGCTGCACTGGCGTCCTGGGGCTCCCTGCCGGCTCCTGCCCCTCCCCGCCTCCCCGCGGGCTGGGGCGCTGACCGGCAGCCCGGGGGTCACGGCCGTACAGCGGGCTCGGCCCTGCGCCCTCCCCGGCCCTGTGCGGTGGGTCCCGCGGGAGCCGGGCCCTGTGGGGCTGCGGGCAGCGCCTGGCCGTCACCGTCCGTGCACCAGTGCCTGCTTGGCCCCTCTGCTTGCCAGGCTTCTCGGGTTTCCGTGGGAGGGAGAGGAGGAGACTGTCCGAAAGATTTTGGGGAAGGGTGGGGGGGGTGTGTGAGTGGGTCCCTGAGACACCTGAGGAGAGACCTAAAGCCCGTCTGGGGCCTAGGTCTGAGGGAGCCCCTGCTCGATCGTGTGTGTCCGTGGAGCTGTGGGGCTTCATCCTAGCAAATGGGGACAAAAGCCCTTTCCAAGGGTGCTGAGCTGCTGAGGCTTCGGGGCACCGAAATATCCAGGCTGCCCATCGGAGTTTACTTTTTGTTACTGCCATGCTTTGAGTTCGCTTAAAATCGTGTTACCCAAAAAAGTGGGATTCTTCGTGAGTTTATCCTCCTGTCTTTGTAAGAAGGTCCTAGAAGCCTTAATGTGAGGTGTAGGATTTTGTGAACCCTGAAATTGAAAGAAATGCGCAAATGGAGAATAAATTAGCTGCGTTAGGGCAATAAGAGCAATCTGTCTAACTGGAGGCAAACAGTGGGGCCAGGAGTTTGAACAGCAAAAGCAGATTAAAGTATTTAACAGGGAGAAAAAAGTTATATTAAATCCACATAGAAATGCATTACCTATTTCTTTAATGTCTTTTAAATTAACAACCAAGTTGCTAATAGAAGTCAGGGTTTTCTGTGATGTGTATTAAAATAAAGTTTGGAAAATGTTCATCTGAAGAATGAAAGAAAAACACTGAGTGTTGTACTGTTCATTTGTCAGGTTGAAACAAGAGAAGATGAGGAACAAAACATCAAGTTGACTGAAATTTTGGAACTATTGGTGGCTGCTGGGTATTTTCGAGCAAGAATCAAGGGGTTATCGCCCTTTGACAAGGTGAGACCAATTCAATATTTTTAGAAACCTTTCTTAAGTATATGAGGATTACTTATTTTTTTTTTGCTAGTTAGTTTAGCAATTCTAGATGACTTAAAAAAAGAAAAGAGACACTTGGAATACATTACATTTTCTTGTGTAAATAATTCTGCAAATGACCCAGTTTCAGACAGATAGTACTTCCTCAGTCTTGAAAAACAATTTTGTGCAGCAGGGCCCGTTTTAAAGGAGACAGTTGAATGCAAGCTAATTGCTGGTGTGCTTTTTTGTGCATGTTATGGCCTAAGGAAGGGTCAGATACGGGGAATTTTGCCCCTCTGCTGCAGTTAGAATAGCTACAAAGACTTGATACTTGGAGATAGCATGGTCATTTTAAAAAGGAGTTTTCATTAATGAGAAATGAGGAAGTATTTGTCTTGAGAGGCTGTGTGAAAGAATGGAACAGTTAGCCTAGTGAGATTATTTTGGAGCTGTTTTTACATATCTATAGGATGTCATGAATGTTAACCTTTCATTGTCCTGGACAGGAAGTGTGTGATACTGACAGTGAGCAAAGTTCAGGTTGAAAAGAGGCTCCTGAATTGTGTTAGTGCTGACTCTGTGACAAATTCCTGAAGCGAGCTTTGAAAACACACAACTGCGGCAGCCTAGAAATGGACTCTACTGTTTTCTGCTGTGTCTTTGATCATAGTGCAGCCTTACATTGCAATACAAAACTTTTAGTTTCTTCAAGCTGCTTAGCATTACTGGCCTCAGCTGCTCGGCATACAGACACAAAGTACTTTCAAGGAGAGCGCCTTAGGATGTAATATTGTTGCATTTGTGTGTAGAAATGGATGGAACAGGTTTATACTTGCCTAAATACAATGGCAAAGTTACCATTTCATGACAATGCCCAACCTTTACAAAAATGAGAATTGCTGTAGAAAATTATCTATCTGGTAGTATAAAAGGGATGCTGATAAAGTGTTTCAGAGGGGAATGTGAGAGGGGTAAGGTGTTGCAAAAGCTTGAATAGAACACCCTAATTTGCTGTATGATGTTGGTAAGTTATTCCATATTTTAATTCCTTTTCTCTGTTCTTTGCTGTTGCATACATTTAGGTTATCTTGCGTATGTTCATGCAAGGTTATCTTTAATTATTTATGTAATGTATGTAGAGCTGATGAAATGGCTTAGGAGTTTAAATATACTGAAGGATCTGTAGGAGTAGGGCCTGAAATAGAGATTTTCATAGAGCTGGTGATATGCATTACTATATTTTTATGGTGCTTGGCAAAGGTATATACATCAAGGTAAATAAGTGAATACAGAAATTATGATCCCTGAGAAAATTTAGATATGGTCACTTTTTAAAGATCATGACATTTAACATACTGTCATGTTTTATTTATTTTTTAATCTGAGAGCTATTTCAAAATTAATATATGAAGCCAAGAGAAGAATTTAGAATGTAACTAACTGCTCTTTTTTCTGTCTTGTATATGTACATTGTATGTAGAAGTTGACATATGTATTCTATCTCTATCTATTTCAGTCTCTATATAAGAATACTGAGGATGGAGAAAATATTAAGCTGTAGTTTCTAAGATAAATAAAGAATTTAAGATGTATTTGTTTTTATGTCTTCAAATTAAAACGGAACTAACCATGCTGTTGCTCCTTTGCTAGGTGGTAGGCGGCATGACGTGGTGTATCACTACTTGCAACTTTGATATCGATGTTGATTTATTGTTTCAGGAAAACTCTACTATTGGTCAAAAAATGTAAGTTGATGAAATGGCAAGTGTGGCATTTTTTTCCTTCTTAGAAAAGAAACTGATTGGGGGTGGGAAGTCACCTGATAGCTGCTTGTTTATAAGAAGGATTTTTACCGCAAGCCTCCTGCTTTTCAAGACCACTGGTTTGTAAACCTTGCACTGGTTTCTGGGTTTCTCAGACTGTAGTTCCACAATCTATAAAACCAGAAAGAAGCTTATTCCAAACAAGGCAGTGCTGTTCCCATCTGGGCTGCCGTGTTCTTCTGTCTCTTCTAAGCAGTGAAAGCATTTGTGTGGCTCCACATCGAACTGGATTGGGAACTGATCCAGATTAAAACCTACGAAAAAGAGGAAAATAGTTGTAACATGAATCAGTTCCTGGATCCAATTCTCTATGCAGCTGCACAGATGCTTGTGCTGGCACAAGGGGATGATGCAGAGGCCAAAACAAAGGGCAGAGGGAGACCACGGTGCTGGAAGCTGGAGCGCAGCATTAGAAGACCTTCCTTAAGTTCCCTGTGTCTGCGGTTTTGCTGTGTGAATAACCTCTGATTCTCCTTTATGGTTCTGGGGTGGAATTGCAGGCATCGGCAAACAGAATTTAAGGCATGGTGCTGTTGTCAAAAGAGTTAACTGCCCCATATGGAGGAGCGGGAGTTCTTTCCTAACAGTGACCCAATGAGACCATTTTGGTTTGATTAATTTCTTATGCATGGAATTTGCTCATAAGCCAACTAATTGCTGTATTAAAAATTTAAAAATTGTTTATGCTGAGAAAGAGATTACATTCTAAACTACTTTATTTCTTTATGCATTTCTGTGATAAAAAAGCCATAATTAACAGTTCAGGAAGTAGGAATGTCCTGTCAAGTTATATGAAGAGACTTCATTGCTCAATGTAGCTGAAAAGAGCACATTTCTGTGCTGTTTGATTTACAGTCATTTAGCATTGGCAAGACTGTAACACATTTAAAAATAAAAATTTGTGGTTATTGCAATTAAACATGGAGACACTTAAATCATCAAGGATAACCAAGTACATAAAGCATTGCTAAGTGCACAGAATTAGTAGAGACTAGGAATGGAGATGGTGGTGCTAGATCTTAAAATTGCCATCTTTGTTATCCTTAAGAACAGCAGGATAGGAAATAGTTAAGTTGTTCTGAAAATGTTCTTTTATCTTTCCAGCTGTCTGGCAAAACAAAACTCAGGCTCCTCTCCCAAAACAGCAACAATGATTTATTTGTAAATCTAAATTGCTCAGAGTCACACAAGCATGGGCTGTTTTGATGTCCATGTAATGCTTATGTTGGTGGTGGCTCAGTGCTTCTGTGATGTTCTCAAGATAAGGCTGAGCTTTCTCAATATTTCAATTATTTAATTGCTCAGTTGAAATAAACATGGAAACATATGTTAGGAGAGGATCTTGCATCTATTGGATAAATATATATATGTATTTTTTAATTGCATTTGCTTTGATTCTGCTGAGAGGTGCTGCTGTTTTCATGTTGTACAATATTATTATGGTGGAAATTGCCTTATAACAGTTATGGCAGAGTTTTCACTTCTGTTAAGAAGTGTAACTTTTCAAGCTCTGTTCCCAGACTCTGGTGTCTTGTCTCCTATCTCTTGCTCCCCTTTTGTTCTTCCAGAGTATGAGTTGTCCATTTGGACAGTACAGAATAACTGGTCCAGTACTGACCACAGTGCTAATTTTTTTCCGTCATGGAAAAATAGTTTTAGTTTTCCCAGTACAGTGTTCATCCTCAGTGCTGACAACTGTTTTAAAAATGTGCTTAACAGCATAAGCAACAACAAAAAAAATTGCCCTAAAATAAGGGAGTCAGTGGAAACGGGATGATATTCTTGTAGATTAATTCCTTGTGTTTGGGTAATCCTGTTGTTGTACCAGCTTTTACCTGAGCTGTAGAATAAGACGTCTGCATATTCAGTTTTACCTGCTTCAAAACCATGTGTAGTATATTGTGTATTTAGCTTTTAGGTGTAATATATGCTTAAACTCATAAAGTTTCAGTAGTAATGCTAGGCTATTTTTTTGGGAGTTCCACTAAACAGATTCTGAAGGCATTACATTTGATTATGGATTTGATATGACTGCATATCTTAGTATAACTGTACTTAAAGATACCGTTTCCTCATGGGTACATATATTATGATACGCAAAGGTGTTTGTAGATAGAGCTTATGTGGGCATTTCACCTGAACAAACATGCAGATCTTAAAATGACGTGTGTATTATTATAAATTAAATCACAAGCTAGGAGCCTGCAAGAGGGGTTTAATCACCTCTTCACAGACTAATAATATATGTAGTACAGTGTCAAAGCTATTTTGTAAATGAAAGTTTGGCTGCTTTTTACAGCTGTGTGCAATGGAAGCCACTAGAGGGAACCTTCCAACTACTGACTGTGTTTGCAAAAATAATTTCTAATTTACAGACAAAAATTGTAACATATATATGTGTGTGGTTTTGTTGTTTTATAATAGCGCCTTAACTGAAAAAATTGTATCGGTATTGCCAAAAATGAAGTGTCCTCATCGTTTGGAACCACATCAGATCCAGGGACTGGATTTCATTCATATATTTCCTGTTGTACAGGTAATAATTTTGTGATATATTGATACTTTGCTGAAAAAAGCCATAAAACTTGCGTAAAAATTGTAATGAAGATCTGTATTGTTGTTTGGCTCTGTATGTGACTTTGGAATGAATAACCACAGAGAAGTATTTTGAATGAATGTTTTTAAAGAATTGAGTGTCATTATGGATGATAGAATTCTTAAATGTCGTTTGATCCACATTTAAGAAAAACATGAAAGAAACTCCTTAAATTATTTGAAATAGACTCAGATTCTGCCTTTTATGGAATGTGTCTGCTTAAAGAAACTAAAGTTTAAGCTTGTTTTGGAATCTGATAATCTACTTTGCCAGACTAGGAAACAGAACAAAAATCTTACTCCATAGGCTTAAACATAGACTGTAAGTTATGGAGATAGTCACTTAATCAAAAGAATATGTATGAATAAGGTGAAAGCCAATTGTGGTTGTTTCTTTAAACATAATTCATCCTTCATTCATATCACTTGAAAACATCTGGGTGGAAAAATAAATCGTTCTGACGTGTGACCCTGTTGCTGTGTGTTTGTTGAGCAATACTGGCTGACCATGTGCGTGCTCCTAGTTCTCCATTTTATTAAGGTTTAAGCTAACACATGATGTGTTCCAGTTGTGTGTGGTATCTTGAGAGTCCTTGGTGTGTCGTTATCATTTTTTAATTTTACTTTCATCTGCACACATAAAATTATCCTTGATAAATAGGGAAAATGAAGACTGTTAAGCAAGATGTTTTTTCATTAAATAGCTCTTTACCTCCTGCCTGTGAAGGAATTTAGCAAGTAAAAGTTTAAATTGCGGTTTGTAGGAAGTAGGAAAAACTTCCTGCTGTCTCTTTCTTGTTATCTTCTAGTAGGAGGCTCCTGAGCAAAACCCACTTAACTGCACTCCCCACAAAAAGCTGTGTGGTGTGTGCTACCATTACACAGCTTTCAAGCTGTGCTGATGCTGCCTACAGGTGGAAAGTTTGTATCTTGTTAATGTGAATTTTTACTTCTAAACTTTTATTTTCCTAACACCAAAAAAAAAAATCACAACTGAGGTTAATTTCTTGCTTGGGTCATTTGATCTTAATGATGCTAATGAATGGTTACATTTATCAAATATAAGACTTCTCTCACAGGAGAAATAATTCCTCTCCTAAAGTGAGAACATAAACTCCTGCTGTAAAAACTATAGCACTGGGTATTATTTTCTCTGACCTGTTTCATCCAAATTCCTGATTTGGGATATTGCTTCTGGAGAGGAGAAACATTAATTCTAAGCAGGAAGGAAATGGACTTCTAGATTCCTCTGAGTGTGGTGATTCTCAGTAGCTGCCCAGTTGGTGGTATATCTTGGTGAAGAAGTCATAAAATCATAGAATCATTTTGGTTGAAAAAGACCTGTAAGATTGAGTAACTGTTAACCTAACACTGTCAAGTCCACCTCTAAACCATGTCCCTAAGATTTTTCTCTATGAGCTTAGTTTTTTGTATGTAGATATTTTTTAAGAAATTGTGGCTTTCTATCAGGTCCCTGTGAAGTTCTGCCTGTACCAGGTACTGCTGCCTCCTCATTTCATCCCAACTGAGATGGGCTTTCAAGAAAACTTTTGTTGGTGTCACCAGTATGCTGTGTTCTAGAAAAGACCATGCAAGAGCTATAATAGGCTGACAACACCATGGCATGTAGGAATTATATTTTGATAATGACACTTCACTTAATATCCTGTTAAATTCAAGATTTCACTTGCTATATGTAAATCTTACATCAGTCCCCAAGTAATACAGGAGCTCTTTTTTCCACCTGGCATTATGTGCCAATAGCTCTTGTGCTGTGCAAGCCAGTCTGGTGAACTTGACAGGTGGAATTTAGATGGATCCTTCCCTACAGGAATAAATTAGATTGAGTTGGTTCACTGCCAGAGACTGTAGCAGAACTTAAAAAAAGAAAAAAAAGAGTAAAAAATATTCCAGTGGGCAGAAACGGTGCTGTTCTTTATAGTAAATTCTGCTTACGTTCTTAGAAAAGTGCATATGCAATGTAGTGATGAGATGTGCTTTGTAATTAATAGTCTGCATTTTCATCTCTCTTGCTGTCATCGTCTTCCCATCACTTTCCAGGGGTTCATGGTTATGGCACAGAAAACTGTTGCTGGTTCAAACTTGGATCCAAGATTGATCTGATCTCTTATGTGACCTCCTGCACAGACTGTCAACAGCCCACAAGATTTATCTTCTCCAACATTACTTAAAATGTACTTCAATCTCTTGTGGCTTTTTGTGTGGTCTCATAAATGTCAGAAATCGTCTTTTTTGTTATATGGGCATGTGGTTCTTCTTGAACACTTCATAGGCTTGCAGATACATCTTTTCACAGTGGAGTTGTAGTTTTTGAAAACAATAAGTGATCTATAGTAGGAAAATTTGATATAAATACATGTAACCTAGCTGTAATGTCTTCTGTCTGGGGTACGGCCAAGATTAATGAGATGAGGTTTTGCTCCAAGTGGTGTCTTCTGTCAGAGCATAACGGACAAATGATACAAGACAGGTTCGGTGCTGGGTCCTGGCACTGAGAGCCCAGAATATTTTCTGTTCAACTTCTAATAGTTCAAATTCCAGCAGAGCTCCTGCCTATCTCCTCCGGGTCAGACCGATCGGGGGTGGGCGCTGCGGACAGTTCAAGTTTGCTTTGCAGATGTATGACCATACGATAGCCCACGGACTACGTAAAAAACACAGTTTGTTTTAAAGTCTGCTCCCAAGGACTAGTTTGGAGAAGAGAGGGATGAACCTATGTGCATGTAAAGTATAATCACATTTTTGTGTTAGTGCTGTAAATCCCACACTTCCTAGAACGGAGGGGTTTATTATTAATTCTGTGTGGCCTGCTCAGTAGAAGGATGCATTGAGAGCTTTTTAGGGTTCAGTAGTTTTGATTTTTTTGAATGTGGAATGGGATGTATGTTGTGCTGGATGATACAGCTGTGCTATTGGTCTGGTGGGCTGTGAGGTGTGCTGGCTCTTCCATGGTCTAGGTGAAAACAAAAAGCCAGAAAATGAACATTCCTTTGTTTTGTGAACTACTGTTGTGGTTTTCTATGTTATGTATTATTCTGTATTTTGATAATGTAATTTTCTTAATGCTTAACAAGTAATAAAAACTAATACTATAGATAAGTACTTAGTGTGGTAAAGTACACTTTGTTAAAATGTATTTTTAGCTTAAGTTGTGGATTTCTTCTTCTAGGATGTAGGCTTTATGCAACTCAAATTTTTGGGAAGGCACTTCAGGGTTTTTTTTTGGGGGGGGTGTATTTTCTCCTCCCCTCCTTAAAGATGCAAGCTTAAAGAATAATCTTTGAAGTGGTACACGTCCCTTTCTATTCCACATATGCTCTTCATTTCCTTTTTGGAATGATTTTGTTGAAGATACAAATATTTGGATTACAGAAATTCATATTGGCCGAATTCCAATGAACTTTTCTTATGCTTGTGGAGATTTCATATGCTTTTGTTTATAAATTTCTTGACTAAGAACTTCTAGTAGTTGAAATTTGCGATAGAATTTTCTTTCTATCCTTACTATAAGAAAATGATTAGAATGTAAAAGCAATTCAGTATATGAGAAGGTACAATGCAAGCTAAATAAAGGGAAGTCATGCAATGAAATTACTAATTTTACGATACACTATTTACAAGTAGCATTCAGAAAAGAGGTTTTTTGGGATACCAGACTGATTCAAGGAACTCGTAAGGGAAGGCAATTTGATCTTTCTGGACTATTGAATCCCACTGTAGTTTGAATGTTATGGATCATTGAGGTTTGGATGGTACAATATAGTTCAACAGGATGAAGAATATTTAGGTTTGATTATAAGAAAAGCCCTGTGGTTTCTTAGCTTACACATTATCTGATTGCTCTGATGAGCTTTTTAGTATGTAGCAGAAGAGTAAATGTGAAGTTTATCAAATAGCTAGTACTGGATCATTTTGTCAATAGGTTCCTGAGTTACCATGTTTAGAAATAAATGTTCTTGTTTGTGTGCTTAAAATGTGCTTCTAGCTTTTATCATGTATTGAAAAGAATTATGCAGTAATTTGGTGTTTGCTGCTGTTGTTCTTCCCTTTCCACTGCTACAAACTTATTTTTTCTTTCAGTGGCTGGTGAAACGTGCAATAGAAACAAGGGAAGAAATGGGAGACTATATCCGTTCTTATTCTATATCACAATTTCAAAAAACTCACAGGCTACCGGAGGTAAGATCAAGTCAGTTCTTGTTTCTATTATGGCAGAAGCTGAGGTGCAGTACCAGCTTCACAGCTCTGAAATCAGCACAATATACCAGAGTTGCTTTTGCTAGCGTTTTGTTAATCGGTCCTAGAGGAATCCGTGTACATGTTCATCTGGGGAAAAAAATTAAATGTTAAGTTGTTATGACAGAGAGTTTATATGTACTGGTTCACTTTTGCTTAATAGTTGCTTTCGTTTTCTGCAATATTTGGTACTTCTCTGTCAGTCCGTCTTGCCAGGTAACTTGCTTATGGAGCTCTGTGGAGTGTATCTGGGCCAACCGCATGACTGGAGCCACATTGCCTGAAATGTGTTCAGAAACACCCGCTGTTTTGTAGAGAAGGTCATCTAGCTAAATGAGAATTGAAATGCTGTTTATGCTCTATAATTTAGAGTTTGTTTTAGAGCGCTGGAAGTCAACTCTTTGTCTCCCTGTATCCAAACTTCAAAATTTGTTCTTGATAACTAGATTCCTAGAAAACTTCATTCAAAAACTGAACGTGGGGACAGACAGAGAGGGGTAGGTTTGGGTTAAAAGGAAATACATTTGTCTCTGTAAAATACGGTTGCCAGAGGAGTGAGAGGTTCGGTTTTATCTGGAAGTGTAGTGGTAAGAGTAATTTCGCACTGTTTGAAATGCCTTGATCACATTCCTTCTCCATCTGATAACAGTCATGTGCTGCCCACTTTGAAGTTACATGCTTAGAACAGTGTTGCCATCCTCTCTTCTTCCTATTCTGCAGTGATGATAGGAAGTTTCCTTGGTGTAAGAGGACAGATCAAATGAGCTTGGATTTGTGCCTGTATTGCAGAGCCATCAGTTCTGTTCATGCATATCCTAAGGCAATTCCATTTTGGAAACCTAGAACCCAAGTTTTGCCTCTAATTCAGTAACAGCATTAAAGGTAGATTTTCGTAGTGTTGGGAAACAGATTTTATTAGCTTGGGGTGCTTTGGATTTTTTTTTAAATTATTATTATTTTTTATTTTTTATTGTTTTTAATACCTAGAAACAGTAGGGGAAACTTTTCCACATTAAGTCCATTTCAACTTAATTTCTTCATAGTGTAGTAATTGAGATCCCAGTAGTGGGCTGGGATTACATTTGTGTCAGGTAATGTATGAGCAGAGAGCAGAGGGACTGCTGATCTGGATACCATTTTAGAGACCTACCTACCAATCTGACAAGAGAAGCAAATACTTTTCTGTGTTAGAGAAAATCACTAGCATTTCACCAAATAATTGGGCAGCGCAGTTAGAAACTGTTTGACAACTGTGTTGGGTTAACTCATTACAATGTTTTTTAATCTCCATTCCTGGTGTTTTTAATCACCTCTATTAATGTCTTTCAGGATGATGAATTCATGCAAAGAAAAGAGAAGGCTATCAAAACTGTTACTGATATCTTTGTAAGTATGTTAGATTTTTATGATCAAGAAACAAGCAGTTTTAGTAATGAAATGGTGCTGGTTAATGCTGCTTGATGCAGCCAATCCTGAATTTTCTCATGAGAAGGTCCCAATTAAGTTACATATCAAGCTTTATTCTTACAACAGGTCTCAAATGCCAACATATCAGGTTGAGAACTTTTAGGCGTTCACTGTATGAGTAAGTAGGTAAACCATATCAACTGCTTGCACAGAGGGTGTGGAGTTGCACTCTGTCAAACACAAGTCACAAGATAGCTTACAGGCTATTAAATCCTCAGCAGACTGATTATTTGACACCATCAGCAGTTGGACTGTTTATCTTGAAATGAATCAAAATATGGATGATCCCTTTAATTTGAATGTTTGCATTTCAGAACTTGTCTTTTTTACTTCTTGTAATTAGCAATGAAAATACACACCGTACTTTGGAAATGTTTTCTTCAAGTAGCAAATGTTGCTTGGGAACGGTGGTATAATTTGTTTTCTTCCTCTTAAGATGGACTCTTGAGTAAACTGCTTGTTTATATTTTTAGAAAGTTTATTCATTATTGCTACCAGGAATGGCTTGTAAAATACATAGGCAGTGTCACCGTCTCACCTGAACTCAGGTGCCTAGCTAGCAGCTTGAGGTGCTGTCCTTGCTTTCTAATTTCCCTGTTTGTGACTTTGTCACTTCACCATTTCTGACTCCAACAGTTTGCTACTTTTTAAAGTTTTTGTTACCATCTTGCCAGCATTTGTGAAGTGATGGGAAGTTTGGGTATGCTTTGAATGGGACACTTCCAAGGCCTTTCAATAGCTTGTGAGACTCCAGTCTTAAAAGTTTGATAATATTTTGCACCACTCAGCTCGCCAGTCTAAGTATCTCCCAATCCCTCTCCTGCCTTTGAGCACAATGACTGCTCTCCCCAGTTTGGATCCATCTGCAGGGCTGATGGAAGTGTATTCTGTCTTCTCCTCTAGATCACAGATCTCTAGGTGCATCTCCATGGTTGATAAACTTTTGACACTTGTTCATCACTGCTGAGGGTATTATTAGACAAACACCTGTTCCTTAAAGATATGAGCTCTGTCAGGATTATATCCCCTATAGCTGACACCAGATCTTCTTATTGCAAGATTAGTTCATGAGATCTCTTAAGGCATGAGTGCAGTCTAGAGGAACACACAGTGAATTTTCAGGGGAGAAACTGCACAAGCTTTTCTGTCTATGTATAGGAACTTGAAGGAGGAGAAGGCAGCTATAAGATGAAGACTCTTTTTCAGGTCACCTTTAAATCGTTATACATTGGAATTGGAAGAGAAATCCACTTTCCTAAAAGAGGACCAGCAAGTGTGAAAGATTAGTCTATTGTCTGAATTCATTATTATAACACTGGTCTAAGGACTGACCCTGCTCTCATGGGAGAAATACAATGAGATTAATGGTCATGATCTGACCCAAAGGCTAGAAAAAGGGATATTAAATATCAATAATGGGTTTTGGAATAAGAAGTAAAGCCACTGAAAGGTGACTATCTAGTAAATTGAGATTATCTTGCAGGGGTTTTGTTCAGCTACTCAGTTATCTGATGCCAAGACTAATGCTTATGGTGTGATGCCTACACACCATGTAGCACAGGTATAATACAGAATGCCACCATAAAAGCTGTAATTACTTTTGTGACTTACATTGCTTTTGTGTAACTGTGAAAACACATTTTGTATGAGACTCTTGATCATAAAAAGCTTTTTCGTGTTACAGGCAAAAATGCAGCAAGATTTAATAGTTGGACACAAAGATGACAGAAATTCAGAGTAGAAATGAAGTAAAAACTGCAAAGGGTAACTGACAAATTCAGGACACACTTGCCAAGGGATACTCTATTTTCATTTGTGTGAAATCTCTACTTTGGGATCATGTCTTTGAAGAAGATTGAAAGCTGTTTCAGCAGTGTTATGGTGCAGGAATTGCTCTTTGAAAATAATAGTTTGTGTTGTACAGAAAGTCAGATCATCATCTTCTTTTATTTTCTTCTAGACTCTTTGAAACTTACATTGAATCTTTTGTCCCATGGGAACAGGATTTTCTGAAGTTAAATATATGTATGGAAAGCCCAAGTTTTGATTTCAACTATTGCTTTTGTAATGTATTTTTTTTAAGCATTCTGAGCCTGGCCCTCGAAGTATTTAAAAGATACAAATGTAAAACACATCAGAAGAGTGGGATGTTGCTTTTCGATGCTGGTTATTTGGTGATGATGTTGGAAAGGGAACAGTGTATCTATTACTCTAGATAGCAATTCTGCGTTTATTTTAGAAAAGCCTTTTACAAGCTCTGAATTAATTCACTCTCTTACAGGAGGTTTACAAACCCCAGAGAAAATATAAACGTCAGAAGGGAGCTCAAGAGCTGCTAGATGAGGAATCAAAGGTTCATGCTACGCTTCTGGAATATGGCAGGTGAAAGGCTGCATTTAGTTGTCTGTGGGTTTTGTATTGTGTGCATTTAAAAGCATTCCATAAAAGATTTGGATTGTGGGGTTTTTTCTGCTACTTTGGCATCCAACTGTTTCAGATTTACTCCTGTCTGGTTTCAGATTTGGTTTGCTTAACCTGTAAATTCTCTGGGGACTGGACAGTCCTTATATGTGGGACCAATGTTTTGTACAATGAGAGGCCAAGTTCTGACTTACAGTACTATTAGGGTATGTTTATTTAACATGCTTGTCCTTGACTTTACAAAAATGGCTTAAATTCATGATGCTTCTGTCAATCAATATTGCCCTTTTGCAAGCAGTCTAGGAAAGTGGGGGAAAAGAGGAGCTGAAGTTTTTATTGCTTCTTTTTGTAGTTCTGATGTGGTTGCTACATCAGGAGGCTGAATCCTGGTTTAGTGATTTGTCTCCTTACTTCCTGCAAACTTCCATATAGAGACAAAGTTACCAAGGTTTGCACTTATCCATTATTTTTGGAAGTTACTCTGGTTTGCTGAGAGCTCTCCGAACACATAAAAATAGTTTTCCAGAGTTTCTGGTTTTAGTTTCTCTTTCCAATTCTCTTTTAATAGTTTAGTGAAATGAAGAGCTTGTCTGCTGTCAGAGCTCTTAACAAGTGCAAATGACATTATAATTTGATGGTGTTTTGGTGGTTGTGTGGTTTGGTATTTTTTTTGGTCTCATTATTTTGAGAACCTTCCTTTTACCCTTTCTACGCATTTGTCTTGACACACAGTTGAAATCAGTAGGTGTCCTGGTTGCAGATTGTTTATAATCTTCTCCTTTCATTCATGGTGGTATTTTGTGAGGGCAGCATGGACAAAATAACATAATTCAGTTTATTTTCGATTGAAATGGGATGAAACTCTATGTGTATTCCTGATGGAATGAGACTATTGGGAGACATCTGGGTGTCCTGTTACTCAGCAGACCTCTTCTGACATTGCATAAACTTCATATACAAATGATTAACTTTTAGCCATAAAAGGCTTGTAAGTAGTCCTGCTTCTACAATTTAGACAATTGTAGCTATAAGTCAGTTGGAAACATCGCTTCATATCAATGTAATTTAGTGCTTCATAATACTGAAGATAATTGCTCATACCTAAAATTTCTTTCTACCTGTTTTTTCTTTAAGATAATATTTCCGAACAACATAACTCAAATGTCAATTTTTCCTCTCCCTGAACAAAAACAGATGTAAGAATGTTTATTTGAGTATATATTTAAAGCTCTGAATGTCATGCTTCAGAAAGAAATTGCAGATTCCTCACAGCACACAAGCATGAATGTTTTTTTGGGTGTACAGATTGCACTGACAGCTTCCTGAGGCACTTCCAGAATTCAGGAGTATATGGCTAATAGCTCAGGGTTGACTTCCAAATGGAAAGAGGGCATCACTTTTCCCTTTCATGAGCTTTATGTGACAATATTTTATGGCCAGTCTGGATTTACAAATCGTGATCAAAGGATTAGATGGAGCTGAAATTATTTTGTAAATACGCTGCAGTACCTGTTTATTTGGTTTATTTGAAGCATTCTAAAACTAACTTGAACCTGGCTGTTGGTTTTCATAAATAATTCACTTTTTAGTTTATTTCTTATGTTGGCACCTGATAAACGAGTATTTGTGGCAGTTGTAAAGAACAATGTATTTATTTCATGTTACTGTTGTTCTTTTAGGAGATACGGATTTAGCAGACAAGCAGGAAAAACAGAACAGGTAAAAAATATACTAATTTTAAATAGTCAAATTGTGGGAAGAACGGCATTGTTTTTGTTGAACTGTTGGTTACTGTAAGATCTTAAAGGAATACAACAGAATAAAGAGCTATACGTTCTGTTATTAACATCTCTTAAAAATGGCTAACTGGAACTAAAGATCTGCATACCACAAAGATGCAATTGCTTATTATCTCCTTTTTTAGAGGGTTTCATTCATCTCTACTCAGAGATCACATTTTGCAAAAAATTTTCACTTAGAAGGGGCTTTGGGTGTTTTGTTTCTTTTTTAATGTGACGTAATGACATATTCTGTCTGTTTAGTGAGTATCTTTTAATTAAGTGTTCTATAATGTCCTGTTAAAGGGTTTTTCCTTTTCTTTTTAAAGAGCTATTCAGCTTGGTAAGAAATTTTGTAGGCATTTATTACATAACGAGTTATTTAATGTGATAGAGAAACATGAGAGCATGCCACAAATAAATCATAGTGCCTCTTGAAAAGCAGCATCCTTGCTGTGCTTTTGATGACTGTAGAATCATAAAATGTCCTTGTCAGAGTATTTGCAGTTTTATGATTTCAGTGCAGATATTACTTTGGCTGAAAGTTTTTATTACAGACAGAGATAATGAAGAAATGCATTAAGCATGTCATAGACCCAGCAATACATTGAGTACATTAAGATTACCCTTCTTCATTATGTGAATATTCTACATAAATATTTAGCATTTAAATGTTATAAATGGAGATGCTTCCTAATCTAGGGATATATCTTTTCCCCCTCAAAATTACTGCCATGCTGCAGTCATGGTTATAGAGTTAATTTGTTTCTTCCAAAGTTTTACTGACTTTAGAGTATTGTATATTAGAAGGTCATCGTATTTTTGTGTGAATTGAGTCACCAGTGAGGCAGAAGTGGAAGATTAAATAGTCAGGTTAGTGGTGCAGTAGAGTGACCTAGTCTGTCTGTTAGTACTTCTCACTGTTTTAGTGGTATGAATTCTTCTGACTGAACTAGGCAGTTTTACACTTTTTAATGTTGTCATACCAGTATTAAAGTCTATTAAGCTATAAAAAAATGATTTATGAAAAAAAAAATCAGCTTTCTCATGTATAGCAGACATCATATTCTGGAGTAACCAGTTGTCTTGTGAGGTTGGTAGTTCTTAGAAGGTTGTGGTATAAGGGATCTTTGCACCAGATGTGTCTGTAGCAGCCAGAGACGCTGACTTGGACAGCTGGAATACTTAGGAAATCTGTGAGGGTTACACCTCAGTTGGCATGATTTGGAATATGAGGATGTTTCAGTAGCTGAAATATTTTCATAAAAACAGAACAGCTGTATTCCAATTTTCTACTTGTTGCATTTCTTTCTACTTTACATTACTAGAACTAGAGATAAAATTTTCTTAATTTTTCTTTAAAAGGCCGAAGATAAAAAAATCGCGCTACCTCCAGGACTTGGAACAGCAGGAAAGTCTGAGCCTTGTGATGAAGATGACCTTCAGGCTGCTGAAGAGGTCTGCTGCACTAAATGTTTGTTGATGTTTAATACCAAAAATTCAACTTTTGTTTTGGAATCTGAGCATTTTTAAGAGGTCAGTTTCCAACTGGTAGTGGGAGCTGAGTAGTCTGAGTGAACCTGTGCTGTTAGAAAGAATTGTCCTTTGTTTGGTAACTTTAACCACCTCTTCTTTAACTTTTGTAGACTTACTGTCCCATTACATTTATTAAAATACATGTTATAGGATACTAATTGTATATGTGTGTGCCTGTCACGAGGCAGAAATAAGTTAAATAATAAAAGATAAATTGTTATATGTAATTCCTCATATTTTACTCTAGCTTCGCATTAAAACTCTGATGACTGGAATGGCTGCAATGGCAACAGAAGAGGTAAGCAGCATTTAAAACTGATATAGCTTTATTTAAATGATGGTTATGGTAATTATTCCTAAAATTGAGTTAATGGGGAGTCTGAAGTCTTGGAATGACTTTATATGAATTTTTGTGAAGGGCATGCAAGAAAAGATGGTTGAATTAAGAAGACGATAGTTTTCATGAGGCTGATGAATTAGTCATTTGCCTTGCAATGACTATATATATATATATATATATATATATCTGTAAATAAGTGCCTCTTTCAAATGGTTTCCACAAGGAGAGTTTCAAGGGGAAGACATCACAGTGCAGCTATCCAAAATGCAGTATGGGCTTACTTTATTAATCTTGTGAAGATGTCCAGAGGAATAATCATTTTACTAGGGAGAGTGGAGGAAAATTGTATGTGTTTCAAGGTGTTGTTCAAAGCACTCATAAATACTTATAAACATCACCTTTAGTCTAGGACACCAAAAATACTGGATATGTATCTTGTTTTCATAATTGGTTGTAGTTAATGATATGATGGAACTTTCAGGCTGTGGTAATTTTGAAATTTCTTACATTTTGATTTCTGAATGAGAGAACTGGGAAGAAATTCAGTAGTTAAGCATTGTTTCTGTTTAAGCTGAAGTCACAGAAGAAAAGGTGGTAATTCATCTATTCTCAAAGTTGATTGACATGCTTTCTACTGAAATCCACTGTAGAATTCAGTTCTACTTGAAGGTTGTTTTTTACATGCATCCGATTTGAAAGGTCCATTCTTTCACACATATGCATTGTTATAGTGTGGCTCAAAATATGGTCTAAAAGTGAGTTTTACTACTATGCATGAAAAATTCAGTATATAGAATACAAGTAGAAGTAAGTTTTTGAAAGTCTGAATTCAAATTTCCTTAAAGGTTGTGAGTGAGAAATTTTCATCAGCAAAATTTTTTTGGGGGAGTAGAATGTTTTGATTTTTTTTTTTGTTTTTTTAATCATTAGAGGTTTTTACCCAGTGTAAAGGCCTTGTTCATTTCTGTTAAAATTAGGGCTTGAGGAAATTGCCACATAAAAAGCACGGGCAATTCCAAAACTTCAGATGTTTTCTTGATACAATTGCAGGGCAAGTTGACAGCGAGCACAGTTGGCCAGATTGTTGGACTCCAGTCAGATGAGATCAAGCAGATAGTGTCAGAATATGCTGAAAAGGTAAGTGTGTTACCTGCTTATGTTTTACCAAGTTGTGTTTGATAGCTTGTGAATTTAGGCCCTAAGCTTCCAACTTAATTGACATGATTCTTTTGAAACAACACTGTTTCACATATGCTGTGGATAACAGCACAGTCAGGATTCAAGAAAGTGTCTTAATGAAATTTAAGCATGCATAAGCTTCTGCTTTGATAGCACATATTTGTGAATGGCATTCATGAGTAGTTTGGGTTTAAGCACCTGCTTAAATATTTTCATGAATAAATAAGGACCTGAGTTGATACCTGTTTCAACCAGAGGCCCAAACAGTTTGAAACGTTCAGTGTTAAGCACAGAAATACAGTTCTGTGGGCCAACCCAGAGAAAAATCTTGGCCTCCTTCACTCAGATGTTCAGACACAGGGATGTTACATTGGGCTCCAAGTATCAGTCATGCCCTGCATCTCTCGTTCTGAATCTACTATCATCAAAAACAAACCTTGGTTGCTTTAGAAGTCAAGGCAATTAACTGTATACATTAGCTCCATTTATTGTGTTCAGCTGTGATTGTTTTTACAGTAATGTGAAATGAAAATCTGGCTCTTCAAGCAATTAATACATACAATACATCACTGCCAGATATGAGTTATAGGCCGCTCTTATTTGTCCAATAGTCTTCTCATATTTCTTCCCTTTTGTTGACACATATGAGGCATGGAGCTTTCCCATTTGGGAGATAAACCCTATAACTCAACAGAGTCTATAGCAAATTCTTGGCCTTTCTTTATTATAAAGGATTGGAAGAACAGAAGCCCAAGGATCATATTTCAATGTTACATTTCTTCTGTTCTGAGAGAAGGCAGCAGGACCTTGACTATTATAGTAGAACGATGATTAATACTCTAGAAAGTGAGAACTGATTTAAGTCAAACCAAAAATATATCGTTTTTCAAGTCTATTGGATGTGACCAAAAAAAAAAAGATTTCTGTGTGTGCGTGCATGCACCAGGAATAGAGAATTAGGGATGTTATCAAATAGTTTAGTGAAGCGTCAGCAATGATTAGATATAGTTCCAATAGTTTTAATCCCTTGTAACTTTACATAGTCTGAAGAACACAGCAGTGCTTTTTTGTCCACCAGTCTTAATAGAACCCACAGGCCCAGTGAAGATACTGGCAAGCAGTATCTGATGTTGCCGTGTGCCAGGAGCTTTCTTACAAGATGGTGTTTTTGCAGAAGATCAATGCACACAGTTTTCTACATTTGCCCCTCCTTTCTGCTGCTGTGTTAACTTGCTGGCTCAACTGGAAGATTCCAGTGCTGTTCCTCGCTTCCCAAAAATCCTGACAGGACAGACTCTGCACATTAGCACCTGAACTAGTTGAAAATTAACTGTATTTGTAACAAAATATTAGAAAATGGATTAACTGGAAAAATAAGTTTGAGTACATGAGGCAAATTACCAAAACAGGTGTATGTAAGTATTAAAGTGAGGACTTTCAAAAGGTAGAAATAATGTTTGGGCAAATAATCACATAGACTTCTCTCACTGTTTTTTTTTAATCATTCTTTTGCCTACTGCAAATATACAATTTCTGTTAAAAATGTTACTCCTGGTAAAGAATATTTCTGGCAGCTTTCCTTTCACAGTTCAGAGAGAACAGGAGGCTGGATGCAGATTACTGTCTTCATTATGTGTTTGTGACACTTTCTTGGCAGTGCATGCTGGATCGAGTACTGTTCAAAGACTGGTGTCCATAGCATGAGCACACACACAAAAAAGCTTAGAGTGGCACATGTATCTACCACACTGAGTATGTAATTGTCATTCAGCATAAAGATGCATCCAAGCCAGTATTTCAGAATCTAAATACACAATAGTTCAAGGCCTTTGGAAGTTCTGGATCTACTTCTTGGAGTATGGAGCAGCTCTGATTCAAGTTCAGTAAACAGCAGTGCTTAAGGTGTTTTTTAGCATGTTTGTATTCTTTCCATTTAAGGACTCTGCCAAGTGTAACTGTAATGCTGATGCAAAAAATTATCTTTCTTCTAGTATACACTAGTATTTTCCACCCATCCCAGGGCCCCTGACTTTATTTTTAGCTTACTTTACTTGTTATCTTTGGGTTATAATTCAGTCATTTGGCTACTTCCTTGTCTTGCTGCAAGATATACCGGTAAGTCATTCTTTCCTGTTGGACAGTGGGATATAGTCCTTGCTAAGGACAGGTGTGTCCCACTTTGGTATTTTCTGAGCTACCGAAGAAACAACAAGTAATGGCAGGAGGTTCAGCGGGCTGTTGTTATGGTTTGTTTCAGCAATCTGAGCTTTCTGCTGAGGAGCGACCAGAAAGGCTTGGAGCTGCCCAACAACACAGAAGGAAGGTGGCATCTCTGAATAAGCAGATTTTGCAGAAAACCAAACTCCTGGAAGAGGTAAATATTGTGTGTCTAATAAAGAAGAAAACATTGATGAATGTGGTTGATCACGAAGTTTTTGCCGTCCAGAAAAGATTTGCAAGCTATCTTCTGTACCAGCAATTTGTCATGCTGAACATTCATCTCAGCATTTCTGAATGTCTTGCTTGCACATCTATTACTAAGACAACGTGGCTGGTTTTATATTCAAAAAATTGTGTAGCCCTGTCTGCAAGGAGGGGGCTAGCTAAGGAAACCTTGCTTTTGTTTTTCTTTTCCTAAATCTCTTGAAGAAAAACAGAGGAAGCGTCTCCATTTGACTTGCTAGCTGTAGTGCTGAATGCTCTTTTCACAGTTTCAAGAGACGATTTAGGGGTTACTCTAAAGTGTGGTATAAATGACACTTTATCCCTTCCTGTCCTTTTAAATGAGCCACTTTGTCTCAGTGACTAAGATGGGGTGTGTGTTTGTTGCAGGGGTTTTTGCACAGTCACTGTTTGGTTCACATCATCACATTGGTTTTAAGGGGAAAAGGCTCTTGAATTTCTGACTGTTCTGTTCATTATGTATAAGTAAGAGTAAGAACTACCATTCCTGTATTTAAACCTACTTATGGCATTTAAACCCAGAAAAGTATAAAAGTGGAAAAGCTATGCGTTTAATGAAATGCTGCTTTTAATTATGCATACTGCTGTAATTGGCACCATGCCATCTTTAGCTTGCAGAATCTGATGAAAACATATTGCATCAGAGTCAGAAATGGGAAGAGCTTGCCAAAAAACAAACAGTACTTGAGGAAAAACTGTTGGTGATGACTTCTGTGGCTGATCCTCTGTCAAGTACAGCACTGCTCCAGCAGCCTTCAGCTGTTTTCTGTTTTGTTTTGCTCTGCTCTTGTCAGAAACATCCTAACCCCTCACATCTTAACTGGTTTTACCCATTGACTGTTTGGGGTACAGGGGCTTCAAAAGATAGGTGCCTGTATGGGGCATCTTATGAGACAGCAATGTGTCCAGTCTTACAGACAACAGAGGTAAAAGAACGATGGGTTTGAAAGCTTAACCTACTATGGCATAACTATGAGAGCACTAGATATTAAACCTGCCTGCTCAGCCACTTACCAGACCTGTCTTTGTGTTTGCTGGTTTGTTGGGTTTTTTGTTTTGTTTTAAGGAGGATGAAATAGTCTCTAACAGTGCATTAAAGTCTTTACGTATTAAGAGGATGAATGTCCTTTAAATAAATTCCCTTTCAGTAAAGCGTATGCTTTGAAACATTTTTTGCAGTCTGACTAACATTCAAGTAATACTAAGTTTAAATAAAAGGATAGAAATAAAACTTATGCACAAAAATGACTAGATGTCCATCCTGTTCTATGTTTCTGCCTTCTGTTTTTTTCCAAGTTTGATAAAAAGCTTTGTGAAGAATGGGTACAGGTTCTTCTTAATTTATTTCTCACAAAAAAAGGACCTTGAAAGGATAGACTATGACAGTGTTTTAACTGGTACACATTAGAATGAGTTTCATTTGGAACATGCTGGTCTAGTCTTTTTCTTCTTAAACAGATGCTTTTCTGTTTCTTTGTTGCCCTCTGGCATGCCCCATCTGTTAAAAATAGCAGGTTTTCATGGTAACTCTACAATTGTTATTTTGTATGTTGAATGTAAACTGCAAGTGTGACAATTCAGCTCCATTCTAGAGTGAAATATTGGAAAGTTTTATGATATATTAGAATTATCATACTATGCTAGGCTCAAATTAATCATACTTCTTATTTTACTTGAGTTTGTATTCTTATAACACTTTGATAATATGAATTTTCTATGTCTGTTTATGTCAAAAACAACTTACAACTGTTAGTAAGAAAATATTGACAATACCTGGCATTTAAATGCAGGCTGAAGTGTCAGGGTTTCAAAATCATAATATGGACTTTTACAGACAGTTAAATCCTGCCTGAATTCCCACGTTGGTTTGAGGTTTTTTCCTGAAGTAGAAAGACACATTGCAGAATGAAATCTTTGGAATTTCAGAAGTGGGGGGGAAAAGAGGATGTTCACTGTATCCTAAGTCATTGCAGTATGTTTCCATCACACTTTAACTCTTCCTTGAAAGCACCAAGGCTCTAAGACACCTAAATATGGAGGGAGAAGCAGATGTGCTGTGTGTGTGTTGTGGAATGGGGACAGATGTGGGGTCTCTCCGCATCCCCTCTGAGCCAGCGGGTTGCAAACTTGTCCCAGATAAGGAGCTTTGTTGTTATGCCCAGCAGCAGTTTATGCTCTTGGAGGCAGTCAGCTCGAGCTTCATTTTGGGGAGGACAACCTGAGTATAATTGTGTAGTAATAGTAGCATTATTACATTATTATAACTGCACCAGCTAGCTCAGGTTTCAGAAAATGAAAAGCTTCAATGTTGCACTAGCACGCTTCTCTGTTTCCTTGAGCTTTCTTGCCTAGCTGAGGAGTAAGAGAGGCTGGTAAATGAGCTGAGCAGTTGTGGGTGGCTTTTGCAGCTGTTCTGTGTTGTGCTGTTATGATCTGCAAAGCAGAAAGGATCTGCCAATTTCTGGATGCAGTCTCAGTGACTGACATGTTCAAAAAGTATTTTTTCTATAGCAGATGGCTCTTACTGTGCTACAATTCTGTAGATTCTATGGTTGCTGAATTAGTAATACAGAATATGCCTGTAGCTAGATATACATTTGGTGGATTCCATTTTCATGCCTGGTGCAAGTAATTTCCTTTAGCATTTTCCCCCAGCATATGAATGAATATATTTGCTTGCTTTCCACATACTGCTGAGAATAAGAAAGCTGTTCAGGGTGGGGAGGAAACATGGTTGTAAACCACACAAAAATAGTAGAGTCCTTACTTCGTTACAGATCTGCCTTTAACTGCCAAACAAGCTTCATAATCCACAGGAAAACTTAAGTATTTTCTAAATCTGGTATCCTATTACTTGCCATTTGAACAGTTGAGGCCATTTAATTGTGTTGCTTGTTTACCATACATAACAGTCTCAGTGCTATGTTCTTGTATGGAAAAAAGTACTGGCACCTATAAGCCGGATATAATCCCTTTATCACTTCAGAAAAGTAAAATGTCCTGGCTGGTGTTTGTGTTTTTCAGTTGTTTTTCCCCACTTGCCAAAGGCAGCTTTTGAAATGGGAGACAGTCAAGACCTCCTTTCAAAAATTTTTGTGAAGTTCTAACTTCAATACTGCAATAAGTTTTGGCAAGAGTTCTCATAACAAATAGTTCTTTCTATGTCAATTTTCATGAGATGTGGACTGCAGGATTAAGTTCTAGTTTTTCTTTTACAATTACTTAGATTTCCGCTTATTGGTGAATAATACAAAAAACGATGAAAAAGCTTTCTTTTTATAAATTCAGCTGCAGAAAGAGGTGAGTGGAGTGTTGAGTCACAGCTCCGTGTTGTGAACAGCAAACTCAACCAGCATGAACAGAAAGCCAAATGTGCATTTCTTTATTTGCAGCACTTCTGCTCCACTTTTGTAACCCGTGTCCTGTTTTTGTTCTTACTGTTTGCAGCGTTATTTTAAATCATAAGGACTTTAGAGAAGGATGTTCTTCTAAAGTTAACCTCTGTAAATTATTTGACAAGTGAAATATCCAGTGGTGTTTTGCTAATTGTCTTATTAGATTTCTCATAATTAGACAAAAGAAAATCCATAAACCAGCTTGCTTATTTGGTATGGGCATGACTGTTATGGTGCCATGGCACTTCTATGCAAGTCTTGAGTCACGCTGACTTATTTGGAGAAGCACAAAATGTGGCTCTTCTGGAGCCTGCAGGGAAACTAGGCTGGTGTAACAAAACTAAATATCGTTGAGCAATTTTGCAGAGATCTGTCCAATAAGTTACCATTCTAGAAGGTTAGGTGGAAAATGTTTGCTGTTATTAATAAAATATTCAATCAGAATTCCTGCAATCAGATGCTCTGAGAGTTGGTGACAAGCAAAGACAGGGTTTGTGATGGTTGACCTATTGTTTAGTAGACAACCAATGTTAACAGCTCCAATATTGCTCTTCTTCATTACAGGTGTAATTAGTGTGAATATAGAATCAGACTCTTTTCTTTCTCTTTCATAACAGTTGCAAGCTAAATGTGCTGATCTGCAGGCAAAATGTACAGAAGCAAAAAAGACATTAACTGAGGTAATCTTCCTTTGTTTTTCTGTGCACTGGTTCAACTGATTCATTTTTGAGAAGTTTGGGATGTATTAAATGGTGAAGGTGTTTGACAACTCCCTGATGCTGTGGTGTGGGAAAGCTGAGTACAATGAGTCATTTGATGTGTGGAAGTGTATTTCAGTTTATTATTAATTGCAACCCTTAGGTTAAGAGTTACAGTGAAAAACTGGACAAAGAATTGGCAGCCTTAGAAACAATAGAATCCCAAGCAGATTCTAGGTAAGTTTCTTTCTTTGTGATCTTTGAAATTCTGGAAAATTGTGGGTTTAAAATGAATCATTCAATGTTTCTTTTTTTTTTTTTGTCAATCTAAACAAATAACTAGAAATTAAAAATTAAACAATTCTCCAGCTTGCTTTCCAAAGACAGGAAAATACTGGCATAGTACTCAGAATGAAAAACATTGATCTCTAGTTGAAAATAGTTGTAGGTGTTTAAAGAAGAAGGATCCTAGACACATTTGACAAGTAGATGAGGCCTTCCTGGTTTTATTCATATTTGAAGCCTTCATATCACATATATTAAATAGGATGCTGTCTCAAAACTTTCACCGTAATGAAGTCAGAACATCACAAAACCATCTAAATACTCAGTGTAATACTGCATTTTTATTTTGAGCTTGGTATATCAGTGGTGATACTTTATTTTTTTTCAGTTTACACAGATTTTATTGGAAATTTATTTAGAACTAAGCTTCTTCTAATGTCTTTTAGTTCTCCATCTGTTTAAATTAGAACTAAAAATCTAATGTGGTTTACTGAATCTTCAAATTTAGCGTATTACAGAGTCTGCGAGCACTGGTGGCCATGAATGAAAACCTCAAAAACCAGGAGCAAGAGTTCAAAGCACACTGTAGAGTAAGTTTTAGTTTCTTATATAAGAATTCATGTAAAATTTGGTAAATAAGCATTATAATTGTTCCTGATTTGTCATCGTGTTTTCTGTCCCTGTCCATCATCTGTCTCCCTTCTCCCCCATTTACTGGTATTTCTGGGTTTATGTTTTATATTGCCACAAGCACGATTTGTGGCAGAATTACAGACAGTTACCCAGACCTGCAGTGGATCATATCGGCAACAAAGTTGATGACCAAGAGGGTTGGAGCTGGATTGACCACCAGGCCTTGCCCTCTGCCCTGAGTCGGGGAGCTGTAAGGAAGCTGCCAAAGCATCTGGGTTAATGTGATGGTCAATGTTCTGTTGTGGCTGGGGCTCTTTAATAAAGGGCAGTTCCTAGACACAGAATGCCAGATCAGCCCTGTGCTGCTCACAGCAATGGCTCTTCTCATTCCCAGTCTGCTGAGAGCAACTTGGGCTGGGTTGTTAGGGAGCACTGAAAAGTAATGTTGAGATTGGGCTGTACTGAACACCCTTCTGTGCTGTTCAGTCCAAAATGGGTTGTCTGTGCTTGGGCAGTGCAGCCAACAGTGAGCTGGGGAGGGGTTCAATGCCAAATAGGGGGGTCCTGAAGGCCCTGAGCTTTGGAGCAACCACCATAAGGGATGAGACTGAGATGAAGCTATTGCAGTATGGAGAGCATGTTTCAGTTTTACTGCTTAATTACTATGTTTTGCTCTCTAGTTTACTGCTGTGTTTATGGACTGCTTAGAAATATGATCAGAGCAAATTGTTTTCATTCTCTTCCGTTTAAACAATAATGGATGAGATTTAATAGAACGAAAAGAAATAAACAGCGCCCTGAGGCAGAGACTGAGCACAGGAACCTCGTCTTCCCATACATAATCCTTGGAAAGCTCTAAAGGGTTGTAGTGGAAACTAACTTGCAAGTAATTTTGTTCATTTTTACAAAAGCCATTGTTGCAGTGCCATGTCATGCTATTGCTGTTGTAATATTCCTTTGCTTCCTCAATTTAATTCTCCATGTCACTCATTGATTGTCTTAGCTGGATCTTATTTGCAAGTAAGAAACAAATCTTTTCCTGTATTTGAAAGCAGACAGCTTTATGTAATGAGTAATAACGGATGCCTTACTCTTAAGCAGGGAATGCTGTTCAATCTTACAAATTTAAAGTGTGGGTTTTTTTGTGGTTTTTTTTTTAAAGGAAGAAATGGAGAGACTTCAACAAAATATTGAGAATTTGAAAGCTGAGGCAGCAGAAAATGGGGAGGAACAGGTAATAACAAAAATCTAGTTTTTATTTTCAATTTGTGTTTTAAAATACTGCTTTAGGTCCTTCTGACTTGGCGCATTCTCATAAGCATCAAGGTATCTGTTGTAATCTCTGAAACATTCTATTTTCCCACACTGTGAAAGCCACAGGCTAATAAACATAGAAATACAGCAAACTGAAAATAGCTGTAGTGTTCTTCATTATTCTTGCAGAACCCATGGGGCTAACTCATAGCTGCTTTTGTGCCTTTTATTTACTACTTTGTAGTACTGGAGAAGAATCTCTGGATGTTAAGAGCAGTGCATACCTCTGACAAAACCAGGTCTTCCTCAGAAAGCATGTTTGTTTTGGTTGTGTTTTTCTTAAAAGTGAATTTATTTGAAGGATGAAAGCACAAGTTTTGAGTGGCTCAGTGCATTGCATGCCATGAGCAGCTGTCAGAAGTTAGGCTATGACACGAGTGTATCCAGACTGATGGCAATGAATAATGAATGAACAGAAAAGGAAAAGCTTGAATTACATGTATTTTCAGTGAGGAAGCACTTGATACATTTATGCCTCTGAAATGAGGTGGATTACAAGTTCCATGATTCTTCTGTCCTAAACACAGCATGAAAAAATTAAAATGTAAACCTAAAGCTTAATTTTTTAAAGAAGAAAGAATTATCTTAAGGTCTACAATTCAAGATATCTAGCATGTGTGTCAGAGGGTTTATGTTTTCTCCTGGACCACGTTTATCCTTAGCCCCACACTGAATCAAACTATAAACATTCATACAAGGAGTACAGATAGTCTTCCGCTACATATCTTCATTTAAAGTGGGCCTGTTGTAAAGCAGAGGAAAAACTAGTGACAAATCTTAAAAAGTAAAATATCAAAGGCTTAAAAGCTAGCAAAATGCACTTGTTTACAGTAAAAGATTTCAGGTTTTAATACAGATTATGAATCATTAAAAAAAAATAACAGCAAGTGGTGGTGTTATTTTGGAAGCCATTAAATGGAAGTCAGACAAATATAGAAAACAAACCCAGTCTGCACATTTTTGCACTGCACCTCTCATATGCTACTGTAATGCACAGTTGTTTTGGGTTCTCAAATTCTAGGACCCGAATAAGATTATAGAACGACAGTACAAAACTGAGAAAGATAAACTTCAAAAGATTCGCCTGTTATTGGTGAGTAACTCTGTAAATGTTCTTGTACAAAATTATCGATGTTTTCCTTGTAACTTCTAATACTTTTTTATTGTTCTAATTAAAAAAAAAAATCTGTCACAAATCAATTAAAAAAAAAAGTTGAGCCTCAGCCAACACTTTTTAAAATTAATTATTTAGTAACAAAATATTGATGGGGGGGACTTCATCCATTTTAAGAAGAGAACAAGAAGAGGCTTTCTTTTCTCCCCTCCTAACTTTCTATTCAGGCACGAAGAAACAGAGAAATAGCCATTTTACAGCGCAAGATTGATGAAGTACCGAGCCGAGCTGAGCTAACACAGTATCAGAAGAGATTTATTGAACTTTACAGTCAGGGTATGTATATCAAGTAGGACGATCCTGCTGAAGGCTAAAGCCCTGAAGGGAGGGCAGTTGCATTTTAAGCATATGGCATGTAACAACAGCACTTGCTAATTTTGTGGTATTTTAAGGGTCTTTTGGTATTCATGTTATAGACCCTATTTTCAAGGTTTTATAAGCTGCTTATAAGAATTTTCCTGAGGGTGAAACTTTAATGCACAAGATCTCTGGAGTAAGTTTTGTCTGCAACAGGTTCAGTCACTTAGGTTAATGACCAGTGTGTTTAGAAAGTTCGTTAATTCACCGATTACGAATGAGGTTGCTGTAAATTTGAGTTTAATTTATTGCTGTTAACATTAGAGTGCTTTCCTTGCTTTTATTGACCAAACTATGTCAAAAAAATAGAAAGTAAAGGCAATTGTTCTCTTTCAGTTTTGATTTATAAATAGCAATATCTTCGCAGGATCAGAGTACAAATTGTCTTTCACTTTTTTTTTATGATACAAAGTTATAAAATGAGGAAATGTGCTCGGTTGACTCGTTTGCTGTGCATGGATGGTATGGAATGGAACATGCAAACTGAATGAAATGTTAAAGTTGTTCCATTAGACTGATAACAGACCAGTATGCTCATCAATGTATGTTTAATGTAGCTTATGTATTAGTGTAAGCTGAAATAAGTTTCTATCAAAAACTAGATAATGTTTTCAAGATATTCTACATTTTAAATATGTATGAGAAGTGAGCTCTTGAAGGTTGTGCGGTTCTAAAATTGTTATTTAAGTTCAATTCAAACCCCTTGCCCTGTTGAAGCATCTCTAGTGACACAGTCCTGTGCTACGTTCCGCACGTGTTGTCTGACTCAGTGCATGGAACAGACGGACTTTGCAGTGACTACAGACCCAGTACTTCCTTCTCCCACTTTCCTTCTTACGTGCCATGCAGTTTATTTAATCAAGTCCAGCTATAAAGACAACTTTGTTGTCTTGCATTCAGTTTTCTACAGATCATTTTCTCTGTCATGTCGAAATGAATTCAGACAAATAATCTGTGGTCAGAGCATCTGCCTGCTCAGAAGATGAGGGCTTCATTTATGTATGAAATACAGAAAGATTATGGTCAAAGATACTTGTGTAGCTTTGGGGTAGGTTTAAGATGCTTTGAATTTTAGGGGTCTTGGGATAACACACAGCTCAGTCATGGCTGGGAACCTACATTGCACAGGCTAAGCTTTTGGAAAAATGAGCTGAAAATCCCTAGCAAATCTTTCTGTGAATTGTGATATTTTTTAGAGGCTTTTCGTTTAGTTGGACTCACATGATTTTCAGAGTTGCCAAGACCTGGTTTTTTTGAACTTTGATCCAAGGGGTGTTGGACAAAAGAATCTTCAGCGATGCCTTCCAACCTCAGCAATTCTGTAATTCTGTAATAGAATGCTTTTAAGTTCCAATATTCTCTGCTTTGTTTTTGACCTAGCTGAACCTTGAAAACCTTAAGCTGTGGTTTCAAGAGAATCACTGAGTCAATTGGCTGCTTCCTCCTATTCTTTCTTTGTCTGTCTTACCTTACATGTGCCAATAAGGCTCTGTAAGCTGGTACAACTTTCTAACCCAGTGGAAATCCTGAAAAGTTTTCTTCTGAGTTGGTATATGGAATTCACTCATAGAGGATCTGTGACTCCCAGAGGTGCTGCAAGAAAGGGAAGAGCTACGTGAAGGAAATGGTTTAGGAAAAGCCTCTTCTATTTGGCAGCAGTCCTGCAAAAACCACACCAATTAAGAGAGGACACCTGAAGTAAACCTGTTGATGATCCTTGTGTTCATGCAGTTTTTCAGGAAGAAGCCTGACTTCAGCATTTGGAAAAGCTTTGTGGAACACATTGAAAAGCCTATCTCAGGCTTTTCTAAATTTCTCAGTGCTTTCAGGCTCCTGGTACTTGGTGTGTTTCTCGAGGGTACAGCACGTGCGGAACATGTGTCAGTCATGCTGTGGTGATGAGAAAGCTCTTTGGTCCCAAACGTCTCCCTACTGCAGAAGTAGCCACTGCTGGCATTCTGTCACTAAAACATTTAACTTTGAGCTGTGGGTTGCCTCTGGGCTTCAGCTGGTGACCAGGATTGTACAAACCAAAAGCTGGGATTTCTTTAAGAATTTGGATGTTCAATGATGTCATGCTGTTGGTAAATGGTTCCATTCAAAAGCTTAGTCCAGCGTATCAGTTCAGGAAAGGTTTTATTTAAAGGTGAAAACATGTTAGCCTTTAGAGTTTAATAAAATGAGCATGATTTCACTCAGGTTTATCTTTTTTAACCCATACATTTTATTTGCCATGTTCAGGATTCTAGACAGTGCTTAATGTTAGCCATAATAACTTTTACCAATTGTCTGTCCCTGTTGAACTCCTTCTTTGAAGCATCTTAGGTTTCCTTAGGCATTGAAGAACTAAAGAATAGATGAACACTTAGCAGATTTGAGTATTGGTCATCATCTTGTAGGCCCAAAGGGAATGCATGTCTGAGCCTTCCCTTCCCTACTGAGCTATGACCAACATGTGCTATAATCACCTAAACCAGAAAGTGTTATTTGAAAAGAAAGTAGTATTTAATCCTATCAGCATATATAAATTCAAGAAGAGAAAAAAGGCTTTAAAACAGTAAAAGCAGTGAAATCTATCAGATTATCTGTGTGGTGTGAGGATAAAGCTTCTGAAGGAAGGATGAACAGACAGCGGTGAGGAAACCCAGCTGATAGTGCCAACATATGTTCACATAAAGGACTGTCAGCAGCTGAGGCTTAATTTAAACACTGAGCTGTGTTGCTCTCGTAAAACCAGAGCGCGCTAAACCCTGCTGGAGATTTACATGCAGAGGGAATACTCTTCCAGAATGCATTAAAGCGCGTGTTCTGTTACTGATAGTGGAAAGTCTATAAAGCCTGCGATGTATTTTTACAGATTCCATTTCACCTCATGCTCTTTTATTATTCTACCCTTTTTTGTTTGCAGTCTCAGCAACTCACAAAGAAACGAAGCAGTTCTTTACTCTTTATAATACACTGGATGATAAGAAAGTATATTTGGAAAAGGAGGTAAGAAAATGCTATTACTGTTCTCTAAATATTCAGTCTGTGGAGGAGATCGAGTTTTTACTTGGCTTTCACCATATTCAGTCATGTCACAGCAGAGTTAACAGTCTTTGTAAGTAAATATTAACAGTTGATTCCTAGGAATAGTTCTAATGCTGAAGGCAAAATTGTCTGTGGTGTAAAAGAATTGCTATTAGTACAGCATGCTTAAACTACTGATTATGTTCACAAAATGAGTAACATTTGATTAGCAAAGATCTCTGTCTTGGTATGACAGGACCAAGTTACCCTCTTTTTGGTCAATTTATTTTACTGATTATAGCATTGGTTTTTATTTCCTTATTCATAATATATAATACAACAGGTTGCAGATAACAATATACCAGATTTAAAATACTATGTTAAGTAGCACCTGTGGAATTCATTTAACTTAAACTTCTCCCCTAGGTTGGAGTTCAGTACATGTTTGGTTGTGTTTTTTTAATTATTTCGTATTTTGAGGGCAAGCCAACAATTTTGAAAAGCATAGAGATTTTTTTTGAAATGGGCACGTAACAAACATCTGACAGAATAGACAGCAGATGTATTGCATTGTTGTATGAACTGGGAGTACTCTTGCCAGTATAATTCAGTACCTGCTTTACAGGTTTGGTTGGGGTGTTTTTTTGGTTTTGGTTTTCTTTTTGGTTCCAAGCTTCACTTCCATGGATATAATTTTCAAAGGCAAATAAATTGATCAAGGGATTCTTTTATCTTGATGTCAGTCACAAGAAAGAGAAGGCTGAATGTCTTCTGATGCAGTCTTAACTTTGTTAAATAGACAATACAGTTGAGGTTTCCTTGTGTTGCTTTTAATATTAGAACCAAGGTTTCAGCAAGTAAATATTGTTAAGTAACATACAGAAGATGCCTTTGGCATCTGTGCCTCACAAAGACTTCTGGAATATGCTTATGCTTTTTCTTGCCCCACCTCCCTCCTTTTTCTTTTCTTCCCCCAAAATAAACCCTTTCATAAAATACACTGAGCATAATTATTTTAAAATAACAAGAGCAGGAATTGTTATACAGTGGAATTTTGGCTATAAGGTTATAGTTCTGACATGAAAGGCCTCTCTGCATATATTTGATAGTTTTAATAATATTTTTTTAAATATTCACTTTTAAAATGATTTTAAACTCATGATTTTCATGGTGTCTTTGATTTTTAGGGTTTATACGCTGATTTTACTGTTTGTAATGTAACACATCAGTACTCTTACTATGCAACAGTTGTGCAGTACTTCTTTTCATTGCATGAACGTGTTGTGGTATAAAGTATAATTAAGTCCTTAAACACGTGCTTATTGGAAATATGTTGAGGCAAGGATGTAGGCTCAGCAAATATTGATGGGTCATGCAAAAATTTCTTTCCTCTAAGTAACAGGAATTCTTAAGGAACTTATCAGTTTAGCTTTCTGGAGCATTGGAGCAGGTGATTGTGTTTGCAATGCTCAGGTCTGTTTAGTGCAGAACGCTTTCAAATATTCATCAAAAGGAGGAACTGCTTGGAAGGTTTAACCACAGGAGACTTGCAAGAAGTATTCAAAGCCAAGAGAGAGAATCACATTAATGGCTACGTGGTGAATTTTAGTGTTCTCAGCAATATGTCGAAAGCAATAAAAAAAAAAATCAAAGGTGGTTACACAGAAAATATTCAGTATATAGTTTAATTAGTATGGGCAGTTTATACCAAGAGCAAAAAAATATTCCTGTGATGTTGTTATACATTTCCATTTCTGTTTTGATTCAGTGCAATGTTAGTAACTCATAATAGAAGCCATGTAGGTGAAGTGCCATTTTGGACTTTTTAGAAGTTCATCTTTTAACAGCCTGTAAAATACATATCAGCAAAGTGGATAATGATGGGTGGCTGTTGGGGGAACCTGTAAAACTCAGGGGTACAATAAAAACAAGCAGGGCAGGAATTCCCTTGCTGCTCCTGCACCGCTTCACAGCACTGGATGGAGATACTAGTTCCAGTCTCAGAGAAAAATTTGTGTGTGTTTGTTGTTGTCTTTTTGTTGCTGGTTTATTTTTTTGGGAGGGGGGAAGGGTTGTATTTTTCTTTTTTTCATTATGCAGTGTTTTGCTTAGGCTGATGAGCTAAGTTGCAGCTACTTGACAGAGCTATGCTGCTAATATTTCAAAACTTGTATCTTCAGTACTGGTAATAAAATCTGGGTTTTTTTGTTGGGCAGTGGGAAGTTATTGCTATGGGTTTTGGTTTTTGTTTGGCGGGGTGTTTTTTTAAGGATGTTTCTTCATTTGCAATCCTGTCTGGCTTGTAAGCATGGTCAGGGATATACCAAAGGAAAACTGTTCTACTTTATCACTACAAGTAAGACAAATTATGCAAACCTGACATAGCTACAAGATACACTTGTGCATCGTTGCTGTTGAATGCTAGATGAATATTTTTGGAAGTTCCTTGTATATCAAGTTTCAACACATGTTGAACAGATGTATGTGCTGGTTTACTTCATCGCTTTAGTTTGGGAAGTCATCACGCTGCAGAATTATCGGTGGTGTAATTGGGCATCCATAAAATTAAAAATCTCAGCGGTGGTCCAAGACTTGGTTCTGCTTTCTGTGGCTCATTCACTGGCACAGATTTTACTATAATAATACAGAGGGATCATGGTTTCTCTCCAAAAGAAAGCTCATGCTGATTTTCACATAGCTGACTGCTTGTCAGGGCAATATCTATATAGTCATATTTTTAACTTGAATTTAATTTTATTTGCTGTGAAAACTCACACCAGAAAGGATAAATGTATATTTTCTTTCCCTAATTCCCAGGTTAACTTACTGAATTCCATTTACGACAACTTTCATCAGTAAGTAATGGTCGTTTTTCTCTTGATAGTTTAAATAAGTAACATGGTTGGTTGGAAAAATGGGCATGAGCTATAAAATCTAAAAAAACTTTTTTCTTAACATAAAATGTTTTTATAAAGTAGTTTATTAATTCTGTTTAAGCCAATGTTTGGGAAATCAAAGGCGTGGAATTACCAAACTTTTATAGCCAACATACGTTTTTAATATCTGGCTCTTCAGTTGTAGTTGTGGAAAGAAATCATTCAGTCATAATTTTCCTGGCATTAATTTAAATAGTTTTCTCCATTTTGTGAAGTTGTGGTTATTACATTATGTATAAAACATCAGACTCTGACGTATTTCAGACATGTTTATTATAGACTAACCCTGTATTTAAGGGTTTTGATGGAAGTGTGAATTCTTTAGGTAAAATCATGGTTCCCTTGGAAGTTCAAGATCAAATATCAGTCTATGATGCAGCCAGCAGGGTTTTTTTCTGTGGTTTTTTTTGACTTCACAAAAAAAGCTCCAGTATGAATTTTTGTCAGAGCAGTACAATTCATTAGAGTCATAGGAGGAGGAGATGGCAGTTTAACAGTTTTAAGCAATTATTCCAATTATAATTCTGTTGTGAAATTACAAGCTTCTGGGTTTTTTTCAGAGTAATTACTTATCTCTTTTATACACTTGTGTCCTGTGATATCCAAAACTTTTAAGTAAAATAAAAGGAGTTTCAGATGTTTTCCTTCATGGCAGGGACTGTAGATCTGTTTTGCTCAGTGATGAGATCTTTTGGATTCTGTCCAGTCAGTAGAAACCAATGCTGTAATTGACAGCTGGGGTTTGGATTGGTTGTTGTTGTTGGGTGGGTGTACTTGAGGGAGGGGTTATGTCTTCTCTGTTCTATTTTTCTTAATCTTTTCAAGATACAAGTCTAAAATTACTTCTGGGCTTTCCCTATGAGGGCACAAAATTATTTTTTAAAAATATTTACTGATCTATGAGTCCTCTATTCACCTTCTTAATATTCACAACAGCTGCTTTTCTTAAAAGTTTGTGCCTTTGGTTAGTTAATAGCCATTTATTTATGTACAACACGTGAGAGAAAGGAGCAGCTTGAACTGATAGGGAGAACACTTTTGATGAGCTCCATAATCTCTGTTCCCATCTCTTTGATAATTTATACCAGCTGAAGAGCTGTGCTGTTACCCGAAATCAGTTTTTACATAGACCACTAGCCAATGTGGGTAAATATGCAAGACAACTGTAGATAAGGCACGTTGTCCCACATCCCTGTCAGTTGTTCTCTTTTTTCCTTTCCAGAGCAATGGCATCTTCTGGTTCTCGTGAGCAGTTTTTACGGCAGATGGAGCAGATTGTAGAAGGCATCAAACAGAATCGAATGAAGGTCTGAGACTCTTCTCACATCCTTTGCTAGAACCTGGGAATGATTTCACAAAAGCCTCTTAGATAATAACTGTGCGTGGAAAAATCCATTACGGGAGGTGCAAATTAAGCAAGCAACTAATGCTTATTACTTATTTTCACATCCATAAGAAACTGCTCACCCTTGAAGTGTTAATGAATAGAGTAGAACAGAGGTATTATAATGCTTCTCTCTGGGCAGGAAGCTTATGTCCCTTAGCTCTATTACTGGCAGTGCAGTGATGTAGATGCTTGAAGCAGCTGTATGTCACCTACGTCAGGGAAAATTCTTCCATGGGCACAGTCAGACTTGTGTTTCAGGCAGCTGGAGCTGATAAAAGCTGCTTTCTGCTGCTGAAGAGGGTCCAGCATTTCTGCATTAACACATGTAATGCTTTTGCTTCATCAAACATAAGTTTAAAAACCTACTAAGTTATGTTAGGAGAGTTTCCCTGATGATTTGGAGAGTAGCTGGCTTTGTAAAGGAGACGTACCTTGTTAGCAGTTTTCATACTCAGGCAAAGTCTGGGATCTGCTCTTTTCCTTTAGGCATAATCAATTAAATCAATGCTGATACATAATTCTAGAAATGCAGCAAGTTCTGCTGTTGTACCTGCTTGTTTGGACTTTAGGAGATTCTTGCAGTTTTTGGAATTGCAGTTTTCCCTGTCACAATTCAGGAGGCAAAAGCCTGTCAGAGAGAAGGCAAAAATAACTTTGGGGGAGAGGAGAACAACAGGGTTTTTTTGATGTGGTTGTGCCCAGCACCAGATGGAGGGAGGGAAAATTTACCCTCTAGACTAGCAGCAAATTTGTCTGTGATGGAAGAACTTCATTAGAACTACCCCTGAGAGGAAGGCAGTCTGTTCTAGAATAAAGAGCCAATCCTCTTCGCTTTTAGGGTCTTAAGCTATGTTTGGCACAAGGAGGAGAGAGATTTCTAATGGGTGGGTCTTGAGCAAGTACAGCATTGCACAGGAAGGTAAAGATGTCTCCTGTTTGATACAATTAATATGAACAACCAAATCAAGATCTGTGTTGCATCAAAAACTTTAATTAATTTCAATTTAATTGTTGAGGGAGGATTGTTCAGTGCAAGATTCTTGGCTGGCAGAAATGTGAACCTTAGTTTAATTCTGAATGCTACCTATAGTGCCACTGGTACTGAGACTTCAGCATTAGCTTTTTAATTTTTCTTTTAAGAGCTGGCCTAAATATTCGTCATATTTAAAGCACAAGCCATGGGTATCGTTTGTGAAACATCTGTCTCCCATTGTCTATATTAGGTAGTTGTTCCTTATACAGCATATGCATCTGTGTATATTCCTTATGCAGTGTATGATCTCCTCTCTTTCCTGTATACCAACAGATGGAAAAGAAGAAGCAAGAAAACAAAATGCGGAGAGATCAGTTGAATGATGAATACTTAGAACTTCTAGAGAAACAACGGCTTTACTTCAAAACAGTGAAAGAATTTAAAGAGGTAAGAACATTTTTGCTAACATAAACTGGCAGATATTCAGTGACCCCTTTTGGCTTGACTCATGCATGCACCGTGTTTGTGCTGTCTCTTGGTGGTTATTGCCACATGATTCTTGGACTCTGAATTTGGATTCTGAAAACTTTTCTTGCTGATAGACCAGCACCCCTCCATGGAACAGGGGAAGGATGAATTTGTTACTCAGCAAGCTGTATATTTAGGTTTCTCTTGAAGATCCGTGAGCAGTTAGGTATTAGAGCAAAGAGGGTTGTGGAAATGTGTGTAAATAAGGGAGGGAATCCAGTGCCAGTAGTTAAAAATACCTTTAGGAATCAGCCTTGTTTTCTAAGCACTGTGAAATCACTGTTGAACACTTCATTGATTCAGCCTTTCCTGAGCTTTTCATCGTAATGGAATTCTGTTGATTATTGTTTCTGTGATAATGAATGACAAAGTAGTTCTGCAAGGCAAAACTGTCATTTGGCTTTGGATGACTGAGGAAAAACATCTTTCTGTAATTTGTCCTGTTTTGTTCTGAGACAGTTCCTTTCTGTTTCAGACAATGTACTTTGGGAGAGGGACAGGGACTGTTCAGCTACTTTTCTGACATCCAGAATTTTGTGTCCTTGTTGCAGAAGTTAGGTAGAATATTTTTTTAAAAGCATAAATAAGCCATTTTTTATTTCACTGCCTTGGGAGGGAACTTCTACTCAGCCTTGCTGTCCTTAAAAATAAATCATGTCATGGTTGTGGTGTTGAAAACGGGTGGTATATACTTAGGTAAATATATTTCTTGACTTAGAGTTGTTCCATGAACACTGACTTTTCTGCAAGCAGTCTTGTGGAGTTCCAGATCACCTAAAAGTAATATCAGTTTCAGATTTATTCAATAGATAAGCAAAAAGGTGGATTTGCTCTAGCTACTTGTAACAACGTTAGATGAATGGTCAATCAACATTCTCTTTGGCTTGAATGTCATAAAGTTTAATGAATATTGCCAGTGGAATAACATTATGGATGGATCTTCAGCTCATTACTCACTCCAGACTACAGGGTGTTTCAAAAACATGGACCCAGCATGTTACAATTGCACAAAAATTTACAAACAGTTTAATGATTTATCGAGATTTAGTAACCTTTTTATAAATGCTCTGCGTTCCCTCCACCTGCTGTACAGGCTGTAAGAGTTTCATTCACGGGCAGGTTGTGGTTGCAGAGATAATAGTATTTCAAATTGAGACCATCTGTTTGAAACACCCTGTACTTTGGATTTTGGAAATCTTTCAGAATAAAAGGGTTTGGTTTTGCTGATGTGAAGATATAACTAGTAGAGTTAAGAGCAACTACATCCTTACCTGTATCTGTTAACAGGAATGCCGTAAGAACGAAATGCTGCTGTCCAAGCTGAAAGCCAGTTCTTCCTGAAGAAAGAAGGCCAGCTGGTGAAGTTCACAGATGATTGTTCAGTCCCTTGAATCTCTTTTGTGAGGTGACATTTATAACTGCAATGTAGATATATATATAGATAGATAGATATAAAAATATATACACACAGCTGTAAAAGTCTGTTCCTTTCCAGTATGTATTCAGTTTTACATTCCTTCAACACATGGCTGTATTATTCATTATTGCCTCCAGTACACAGTAAAGAGTTAACACAGTACAGCAAAATAGAATATTGTCTAATTTTATTTATTGGGGTTTGGTTTTTTGCCCACAGTAAGGACAATGAGGATGCTTATTATTTGGGTTTTAACACTGAATTAGGTCAGAATTCTGGAATAAATAGGTATGTACTGTGTAATATGTCCAGTACCATGACATGAGCCCTGCAGAATGCAGTGGTTTGTTAATTTCGGCCAAAAATACCCACCACAATGAGATCCTTGAAACTCTCATCATTATCTAGTAACTTCACATTATTGTAATTTACACTCTAGACTTAGATAAGGTTTCAAAGGATAAAAATTAATTTCTAATGGTTAAGAGATAAGGAAAAGGAAACTTACCGTGGATAATTCTTCATGTAAAATTATAAATCTATATTTTTATAAAGTCTAGCTGTTGTATAAATTTCTTTGAAATTTCATTTTTATATATAGAGAGTATGCTTGTTAATAGTTTCAGGAAAAAACACCTTTATCACTAGGACCATCATGTCATCCCTGGCTGGGATGAAAATCAAAGTCTGTGTCACCTGTAATATGGGAGGAAAAAGTTTCAGACATTCGGCTCAAATGAACTGATGCTCAGCTTTGAAGACAACATCCTATTTATCCTGCTGAGGATTTGCCCTTGGGAGTTAAGAAACTTTGTTGAACACTTTCTGAAACATTTTTATATCTGTATATACAGTATTTTATAATTCAAACAGTTTCTTTTTGTACTTAACATCAGGATTTTGGACTGACTTCTTAATGTACATCACATCTTCAGAAGAAAAACCAGGTTCTTTTTTCCTCATAACGCTGATGCCAGTGCTGATCCATTACTTTCTATGGCAGCGAATACAAAATAAAGAATGTTTGGAATCCAGCGACCTTCTGCTATTGTGTTTTTAAGGTGGCACTTGCTTTAGGAGCGTTTGAATTACGAGTGTATTTTAAAGATGCATTGTGTCAATATTCATTCACAAGGATGTTTTTGTGTGTCATGTAGCAAACGGTAACGTTTTCTCTTGCTGCTTTTGGTAAGCTTGGTGTTTTGGTATTTGGCACAAACTGTCAAACCTGGTACATGCAAAGGAGATCCATGGAAGGTTGTGTTTGTCTTCCATAGGCATCTACTTAAGATACAGAATTCTCAGTGGATACTGTACAAGTTCATCAACCCACAATACCAGATTCCACTCCTTTTGAATGTTTGATATTAGCATGTGAATTTACGCAGACTCTGTAGCATTGAAAAAGGAGAAGCATATGCATTTGTTAAGCCTCCATAAGGAGATTGTTGACGTTCTGTCCAGGTAAGATGCAGTGAGCAAACCAGACCTGTGGTACAGTAGGTTCAGTGGGATATCCCTTCCCATAAATGAGACAAAAATGGGTTTGTGAGCACCTGAAATGCTCTTCCCGTTCCTTCAGTACAAACAGAAATGAAATATTTCTGCTGAGCCGGTTTGTACCATAATCTGCCACACTAGTTAGTGACTGAACAGATACAGGCTGCTCCTCCTGTATGTGTTCAAAAAGTCAGTCTTCCTGGAGCTCCTGAAATAATGAAGGCAAAATTCTGTTCCAAG
The DNA here is from genome assembly GCF_963082525.1 of Nesoenas mayeri. Classification (NCBI taxonomy): domain Eukaryota; kingdom Metazoa; phylum Chordata; class Aves; order Columbiformes; family Columbidae; genus Nesoenas; species Nesoenas mayeri. The sequence continues at coordinate 35,153,439 of NC_137545.1, forward strand.
TACCTTCAAAGAAGGAAATTTTCAGTGAGTGCTACTTGCAGACTTTCTCTAGTCACCTGTGATACTAGGAGACATTATTTATGTATACAGACTTTGTCCCCTATAAAAACGATAATTCTCTTTTTAATTTGTAAATTGGATAATTTAACTTTGGCACCAGGATAACCTGTTTGTGGATTCAAGCTGTGATATATTTGCATAGCATGCACTTCTTTTTAGAAGTATTATTTTTTTAAATAACATGAATGGACATTTCAATTTGTGTTTTATGGTTTTCCTCAATATTGCTTTAGAATCAAGCAAAATCTCCTAGGTAGGGTAAGTAATGAAGTCACATGTAGAATAAGTGATGTTATTATTTGTTCAGTATAACGTTAAACTTCATGCTTACTTGTTGTGAACACAGTAACCTGGAAACTTCAACATGGTATATAAAAACATTAGAGCCATTGCTCTGGCCATGAGGTAGTGATTTTTCATTAAGATATAAACCTGGGACTTGTGAAGATCCAGTTACTGCTCACAGAAAATAAATCAGTGTCCAGATTATAATTACCTGTAACGAGGCCATTTCTTTCTACAATAGATGGAAATGCAGGCCAGCCAGACAGTGTCTTTGCTTTCAGATACCAGTGTGAAAGTCAGAGGAAAGAAGCTGGAGAAGTATGGAAAAAGTGACATTGGCAGTTCCTTTCTGTCACAGGGTGTGTATGTTGGGGGCGCCCCTGCTTCTCACACCTGGGGAGGAATCAAAATGAAAGAGACACTTCTGCCAACAGCCAACGTTGTTCCTCCTCCTGCTTAACTTGATGATTGTCAGGCTTAACCACTAGATCAGGCTGTCCCCAGTAGGTTTTAGTGTGCAGGAACAAGTACACGTCATGCTGTGGCTACTCGTGGGAAGGTGATTTTAGGGAACTGTATCCAAGATGCTTTGACACTATAAACATGACAGTCCTACTACACAGAAACAAGTGAGTTAATTTTGGCTGCCAGTAAAACGATGACAGCTATTTGTCCGAGTGAAGGCCAGTGTTGGGAGAGAAATTCTAAGTAGAGTTTTCAAAGGAAGGAGGGCAGTGCCTTAAAGCAGTTATTTTCCTATAAGTCACTAAGCTTCAATGGGTACCAAGTCTTTGCTGGAGGTGTAAGGTCATTTTGCATTAGTTTTTTGATCTACAGAATGAAAAATATTTTTAATGTCCACAGTTTGGTGACTGAAGCTGTGCAGCTGAGGCACTAAATTCTGCACGTGCAGATGAGTGTATGCAAAGGACTATACAAACCTATAGCAAACAGAATCTGTCTGATTCTCCATTTCAGCTGGTTGCAAGGTAGGAGTGAAGAGTTTCTCAAAATTCTATTTCAGTATTGCTGAATTTCTTTGACTGTTCAAAAAGAAAGGTCTTGCTATGAATACATTTGGTGTTACCAGGCTTGCAAAATAACATTTACAGGACTCATAGCAAAACTTCTTTTATCTGATAGAGAATGTTCAGAGCTTTAGTTTGCATTTCAATAAATCATTTTGATATGCTAATGAATAAACTGCTGTGAAGTAGTCTGCACTTTGTTTCAGAAGGTGAGACAGTCCCAAGCTTAAGCCATATACTTACCTTTTAGACCATGACAGCTTTCTCTAGATGTAGTTCCTCAAGTGCACTTGTAAAATATCTTTTGAGATTGAAATAACTGATACACGCTTAATCCAAGCATGACAAAATCCAGCCACTCATTTTGTTACAGTATCTCAGAATGGATAGAGTACTGCACCAGCTCACTACTCATGTGAATAAAAGAAAATCTTTGAAGGCAAGTTAAAATGTGACAATTTTTTTTTCTTTTTAAGGTTTCTTCTTTTTATTTTGTGAAAAATCTGCTTATTGAAGTGTGACCTTGGCATGTAGGTTCCTGAAGCCATCATTATTTGATGAGAGAGAAATACATGACATGGAAAAGCATTTTACTGTGCAACAAAGTATCACGTTGCACTCTTTGTGGAGGCGCTATGGTACAGGTGTACCCAGCCATGTAGGAGATAGCAGAACTTTGCTAAGTTTCTTAGAAAATGTAAAATTGCATGAGAGAAAGGGTATTACCTCCTTTAGGTCCCACTTTGTACAGCTCCTGGCACTCACGCAGAACAGCTGGAGAGCTGTGTCAGGACACCCATCAGCTTTGCTAAATCAGCGATGGAAGTAGGGTGCTCGTACAAGGCATTATCCAGATTTACTCACTTGAGTGGGAGATGACATGCTCTTAGGATAGTCTTATATCTAAAAAAACTTAGGAACACAAGCCTGTTAATTCATGTGGTGTCTATAGCAGCATGTTCCCATCACCAGCTGCTGGTCGTACCTGGTGTCTTGGTGACTGTCCTGTAGCCTGAGCTTGTGTTCTCAGGGCCAAACCCTTCATCTCTGTTTGCAGCAATATTCATGGAGGAAGAGTGTGGGAGTTCTCATGTCAAACAGCTATTTGGAAGGAGATACTGAAGTCTGGTTGAAAGATCAGGAATCCAATAATAAATTACAGAAGAGCTTTAATTGTGGAAGCAGTAGCATAGATGGGTTTCATGGAGTGAGTAGCATAGAAAGTTATTTGCATTTTTCTGTTCACACTCATCTTCCAGAGCCTTTGGATTTCTGCACAGTCTGTGGATTCCAACAGATCATTTTCATTACAGCTGTAGGGTTCTCCGAGCCTTGCTGCAGGGTACAGCAGTGCTTTTCTGCTGAGCAGTAGGCTCCAGTGAGGAGTTCTAGGAGCACATTCAGTGTCAAGATATAAAATTAAAACTAGTAGTCCACTGTGTGCAAGCAGAGATGACTGGTGTACTCCAAACTGGCAACTTGTATATGGGGAAATAAATGAGTGTACACATAAGCACTGCCAAATGATGTTTCTTTAGAACACCTGATTTTTTTTTTCTATTTGGATATTCAAGATACTGGATGATGTATTTTAGTTCACCTTGGAGTTGTACTTTCCATATTTTTGTTGGTCCATCTCAAAGCCAGGGGTAATGTAAGATCTAAACTCTAATGCTTTAAGTGCCAGAAAGGGGAATGCTTGCATGCTTGATTTTACTCTTTCCTCTTTTTTTCTATCAAAGTTGCAAGCTTTAATAATGAGAGTAATTAACTACAGAAATAAAGTACCAAGGGAAGTAGAAAATTATCCACAGTTCCAACTTTTTTTAATCAAGGTCAATGACTACATGCAGTGATGCTCCCATTGCATGAAGTTCCTGGGTCTGGCACACAGAGCTGTAGGTAAAACGCTCTGCGGTGCCCAGAGGCTGCTAATGCTTTTCCTGGCTTTAGGCAGGAAACAGCAGCATCCAGCAGGTCAGACCAGAACCCCAGATAATGTATTTCTTCCTCCCATGCTAAGGTCAGATTTTGAGTGATCGAAGTGATAAAAATCCAGGACTTTAAATCCTTAATGTGTGCTGCCCATCTTCTGAACACAGGTGTGCACAGAGCCAGTGGGGGAAGCCGATTTTGTTAAGAGCTTTCTAAAACTGCACTGCAGTGGAATGAAAGCTCCGCTTGTTTCTTGTCGCCTCTGGGTGAGTGTGAAGCCAGGCTGCTTTTGGTGGCAGCCTGTCAGTCTGTGACAACTCACTGCTGTCACAGATGCTTGGGTGGGCAGAGCACTAAACTAGTTATCTTGAGAACTTCTCGCCATAAAAGTACAGAGGCTCAGATTCACCTCCTAAAGAAGCTAAATTTGTCTTTGAGGAGGTGGAGGCTGCGTCAGTAGCCCTGCTACCAGTTCTCAAGCGAGCTGCAGACAGCTCCGCTGCCATCTTCAGCATTTCCAGTAACACCAGTGCAAGTGTGCAATCACACGGAACTGCACAGCAGCCTTCTAGTTTTGTGGTGTTTTCTCAAGTTCCAGATAACAAGCCATAGTAAAATATACCTTCAAATTCTGTGTCACTTCTTGGAAGGGTTCCCGTACCAGGAGCGGAGCCTGGTGTTCCACCAGTCAGCTGGCATGTACAGTTGGAACAAGCATCGCTGCTGCTGCAGCCGCAGACTGTGATGTGCCTTCACTTTGGCGCAGTAGGACCGGCATTAGATCTGCATGCTTGCAATGGCTTGTCTTACCTAGCAGATGTGGTACAGGCACTAAAAATTGGCCAAAGCATGATTATCGGAAACTTCAGGAGTGGCCAAGTACAGGTTTGTATGCTCTTCAACAACCAGCTTAAGATGACCTCTTCATTTTCTCCTTCCATGTCATCTGTTTAGATTTTTAAGTTTTTAGAGCACTGACTACTTTAGATGAAAAATTCTGTTCACTTGAAAAACTTATCAATGGTTCCAAATAAGGCCTGCAGGGTTTAGTAACTTTTGTACTCTTACATATGTGTCTTCATTCCAGTTTAACTAAACCTCCAAACACTAGTCTGAACGGTAGCTATTCCAAATACAGGCAATTGAGATTCACAAGGGAGTTATTGAAGTTGGCATTTAAAAGTCAGAGCCACTATATAACAATTGTTTGAAATTCTGGGCTATTAAAATTTCTTAATTCCTATGGAAATTGGGAGAAGTAGCATCCTCTGCAAGTACTTAAGGTACACAGGTGGCTGTGGCTGCAGACACAGCAGGTCCTACTGGAATTTCACAGTACTGCAGGGTGTGAAGTGCAGCAGCACCTGATCTCACCAGCCACTCTACCCATGAGATGAAACACTTGAGGGATGCACGCCTTGACAGCATTTGTTAAAATTACTTATTTAGAAAGGTGCTGGAACTTACCTTGGTCTAAGTTGCCCATATACCTGACATTAAGCGCAAACTGACATCACCAGCTACATGAATCATTTTAGGCTTTACTGCAGTAAACTCTGCTTTACAGTTAAACAAGTAAAACCTGCATCATTTTTCTGTTTTTCAGAATACAAGAGACTTGATAGAACCTCTCTGATGTGGCTGTTAAGTACGTCAGTCCCGAGCTGGGGGAAACACTGAGCTGAGCTGAAAGAACACCGGGATACCAAGGCTCTGGTAGGAGCTTCATTGTCAGGACTTCCATCAATGCGATGCCCATTAGCTTGGTAACTGTCAGAGATTAGGCCAAGTGTGATGCAGTGTGGTGAGATCAAGATGCCAGTGGTGTATAGTGCTGGAGCTGCAATTCGTGAGTTTTAAGTCATTCTGTGCAGTTTTGTGTGGTTTGTCTGGGCGTACGCTTTGAATCAAAGGGTTGCTTAAGCATCAGAAAACAAAAAACTGGCAGAGAAAGGGAGTGTAAAAGGTCAAACCTCAGCTTCAAAAGTACCTGCAATTCTGCCCAGCCCCACCAGAGCTGTGATGTCTTGCCCTTATGGTACCTAAAGAAGCTTTAGGAGGCAGTGGGGGATGGTGCTGGGACTTAGTGACAGTACAAAGCTGCCATGCCAGAAATACTCAGAGGTACTGTCAGCATCACCCCTTGGGGAAGAGGAAGAAGTAAAACCCATTAGAGGAACAAAGAGGGAGAGAGACAGACTGAGCAGTATGCATGGAAATATCTTTTAACTTATTTATGTATATATTGTTGGAACAGAGCTGTTAGATCTTGGAAAAAAAACAATTTTAGGCTTAGTTTTGAGTCACTCTGGAGGTTTTGGAGTCATTTAGACCTGATGGCATCAATATCCTTTGTTACAGTAGGATAAAGTTGATGCAGGCTGACAAATTGTGGAATTCAGTCACACAGGGTGATGAGCACAACATTTATGGTGCAAGGACCCCAGAGAGTGCAGTGCAGATCCTTACCTACCGCTGTCAAGTGGCACTGTCTTGCTGCCAGCAAACCTGGTGATTGAAAACAGCCTCTTTGGTGTTTGTAACACAAATGCACGCTTAGTTTTATGCTAGAATGAAATAATAATGTACACAGTCCTTCTTGGAGCAATCGTGTCTATCTGGAGTTCACCTGGCTTTCAGAAAACATGGACAGCCTGAGCCCTGCAGAGTGAGAGAGTACAATGCAGGTGAACACTCCGTGGTAGGTCCTCCTCCTCCTGTGCAAGTGGTGTGAGTACATTCTTGAATTATTTTACACTTAGCTCTAAAAATTCACTTAACCCCCATAACTGACCTGTATTTCCCAAGACTTCCCATCCAGGACTGCTGCTTGCTAGAAAACACACAGCCCTTCAATCATATGAGGGTGTGGTTTTTGAGTTGCTGAGTCATCCATTTTAATTTCACACCAATTCAACAACTGATTGAATACAGCATGTTTATTCCCTTCCAGATAAATCTCAAAAATGAAGCCAGTATCCTGCCCATATCACAAACATTTCAGTATTTGTCAATTAGCAGTTCCCACTGGTGCCTTTGCTAATGATGAGTGAACCACAGAATGGCACCTGCAGCTGGTTTGAGATCAGTTCAGTTAGATCTGCCGGTCATGGTGTCAGACACCTACAGCCCTTCCCTTGCAGACCTGAGCACTTGTTCATTCAAAGAGCAGACGAGAGGGATTCACTACTTCCATCTTCTTTGCCAAACCCTGGAGCAGCATGTATGTGTTTCCAAGGGGGAACTGTAAACTGTCACTAGGTTTATCTCCAAACATGTTCCATCTTCTTCTTCATTGTTCCTAAATCCCCTCAAGTAGGTCTTGCACATGAAAACTGTACATATCCCAGGCGTGTTTCCCCCAAGAAATCTCTGTGTTATGCAATAATAATTTTCTCCTGTGTCCTCTTTTATCTCTGCTTTACAAAAAGGTTCTTGAAGGCATTGTTGTAATTTTTGTTAAATGCTGTATAAATGAGAGGATTAAAGAAAGAATTGGAGTAGCCAAGCCAAAGAAAGATGCTTTTCCAGACGGGTGGGATGTTGCAGGAACAGAGGGGACTTACTAATTCTGTGATGAAGAAAGGGATCCAGCACAGTACGAAAACTCCAATTAAGATGCCAACCATCAGAGCTGCCTTTTTCTCTTTCTGTTCTCTCCATGTTTCTCCATCTGTCTGGAAGGTGATAGCTGCATGACGAGCTGTAAACACCATCTGTGGTTCACGCGAAGCTTCCTTCACCTCAAAACAAAAGCAAACATGGATTCTTACCAAGACAATTTGTTTGAGTGAAGTATTACTTTTAAATGACAGCACGACATCTGTGCACCTACCACAAAAGGCCCCAACTCTGTTCCTTCCATGCTAAAAGAATGAAAATACCCCAGAGTGCCAAAATTACCAGACTTCTCATTATGTTGGAAAAGCTGTTGACTGTGACTGACAAACAGAGCTAAATAAAGAGTAACTGATACCATGTATTTTGTAGGCATTCTTTTTCATTTTGTTTTATTAGATGCCTTGATACCTAGTGGGAAATGGAGTTGGTAAGGAAGGATAACAAGGGCACGTGCCTTCTACCCATTCCTAATCCAGGCTCTTGTACACTGCTTCACAGTTTCTCCAGCCTGAATCACAAATTAATTTCACTCCATTGCAGGCCGTTTGGGTCATTTCCCTAAGGTATTAGGGAGGGATCTGCAACAAATGCCTTGCTCTTTGACAAGATAAAGCTATATTCTTCAACCTAACTGCCTGGACATAGAGCTCAAAATCTCATCCCTGGTGGGTGTGGGAGCTTGGCACTACCACTTGTTCTGCAGAAGGGGAAGAACATGCCCCAAAAAACTCAGCTATATATTCAGGAAAAAAATTTCCATCAGAACCTTTTAAAATGAAAGAACGGGATTTCAGTTAAAGGAAAGTTTTAAGAAATGTGCCTGATCTATGGAAAATGCCAATATTTCATTATCCCTCCCCCCCAAATAATAAATGTCTGAAATAAAATTGATACTTTGGAAGTATTTCAGTGGAAAGCAAGCCCATCAAGAGGAGTCACTTATGAAAGACAGAACACATGTACCTTCTGCTCTTCCTTGACAGAAGCTACCTCATCACAGGCACTTCTCCCTCCTGGAGAGGGACAGAGCAGCGTATCGCACCAGCTGCAGTCTGGCCACAGTGCCAACACCGCATGTGACAGTGGGAGCATAAAGGTGCACCTGGAATGACGTATCCCCAGGCACTGTGCTACCATTTTGAATTAGCTTATAAAATACTCTGGTAGTAATCAAAGAAAAGCTTTGCTGGAGAAGCAGCGTTTTCTGGTCCTCATTTTCTTTCTTCTGTCAGCTGCCCTTTATTTCACTCAGATCTACTTGGTATTCTCCCAAAAAGTACTCCGTTGCCAGAAAATCTCCATTTCAATCAGCCTTCAGTTCAAACTCTGGCTTCAACAGAAGTTACACAAGAGAGAGGAAAACATCAGCTCTTGCCTCCTCTCTCAGGGCAAGATGTTCACCTGCAGAGTGGGTACAGCCCAGAGCTCTGGGAGGCAGCAGAACTGTGGCAAACAGCTTCTGGGCACAAGTTATTGGTGTGCTTAGAATCTATCCAGAAAAATATTATACTCCCTTGTGATTTTAATCTGCAGATTAAGGTATCTGTGAGTTTAAGGTTCTTCTAGGCACTACAGTTATGAAGACAGCGCAATAAAATAAATAGTTTAAGGATGCAACCTGAGGCTCTACAATTTGCCTAAGTGCTAATCCACAGGCACTGCAAGACCTTGACATCACTCCAAAGATGGCTTGTTGTTAAATTAGCTACATATTCCACAGGCATGTGCCACGTTTGTGCAAGCTTGATAATAGATGGAGAGCGTCTGTTTAATATGAGCAGAGTAACTCAGAGACAGAAACACTGGCAATGACTACACAATCACTCTTCAAGATGGATATCCCCGGCTTCAGCCTCAGACATGAGACACGGCTGCAGAATGGAAGAGTAGCAAATTATGGGCACAGGCAAATAATGGAGGAAAATGAAAATCACATCTGTCCTGACAATTAAAATGGGACACCCCTCATGTAGCAAGGATCATACCATTTGTCTGCAGAAGGACTTGCTCTGCACATCCTTAATCACACTCTGCAAAAAGGGATGAATGTATGGCACGAGGACAAATTTGTGACAAGCAACCCTGAAAGATTACATCTTGGCCCTAAGGAATAGCTACATAAATATGCCTCTTGGGAAGAACCACACAAAGGACTTTGTCACTAACACTGGGCATAGTTTGCTGCGACATTTAACATTCAACTCTTACTTAAAAGATAGAGCTTGCAGTGTGCCATCATCAAATCAGACCTTTTTCAGTACTTTCGGTTTTAGAAGGCTTGTGACAACTGCAGAATTTACTAGTAGGGAATCTTACCACTTATTTTCATATTGTGAGAAAAAGTTATTTATTTTGACAGAAGGTACCACAGTCCTCTGGTGTTTTCCCTAATGAAGCACACATTTACAGCCTGGTCAAGCCCCTACTGAAATTAGAGGAATTTCCACAAACTCCACTGGTTGTTAGATCAGGCCTCTGAATAATAAACAGCAAGTAAAAACATATCATGGCATCTTTGTAAATTACAGGACAGCAGTTGTCTTCCTATCTACATAATTGCTACTTTCTCTGTTGTTATATATGTTGTTGTTGTTTCAACTAATTTTTGACTATTTCTGCCTAGGACTTCTGATTAATGTTGTAATAACAATAATAATAATAAACGTGCAAATAGCAGCCTGGTGCTTTAGGAAAAGTAATGGGATCTCCCATGGAACCTTCCATTAAGTAAACTGTGTAAATATCCCTGGCAGACTGGAGATATTTTGCTTCATTTTTCCCTAAGAAATCCTTTGAAAAGGATACACAAGGTGTTCTTGAAAACACAATTAGTATCCCTGCTCATAAAGGTCTTTCAGCCTGTGCCTTCAACAGGACTTAGAAAAGGATTTAGAATCACAGAATCATAGAATCATTTCAGTTGGAAGAGACCCTCAGGATCATCGAGTCCAACCACAACCTAACTCTAGCACTAAACCGTATCCCTAAGAACCTCATCTAAAAGCCTTTTAAACACCTCCAGGGATGGTGACTCCACTATTTCCCTGGGCAGCCTGTTCCAACACCTGACAACCCTTTCCTTTAAACCTTGGCAGCTGTGTGAAAGCCACATAAGCTACAAACAACCCTCATTCACTTGGCTCTCCACCATCACAAGAGGGACCGGACTTTACAGAGGGTTTCTAGCAAGGCCCTGTACTGAGTGCCCCTGTGAATGCATCAGCTTTTCCATTCCAGCTCCTTCCCTGCCTGGTCACCACATACACCTGCTACAAGGACTGCCAGCATCTCATCCCTGCTGTGGGGACCGATCGATCAAGAGACAAGTCCACTAGATTTTTAAAATTAAACATGGATTTAATTCGAAGTGCTGTTCATATCAGAAAATATGTATCAGCACCAACTACAAAGCTGGGGAAGTCCAACCTTTCATTATAATTTCAAATTATTTTCATTGCTCTCTTTATGATTTGCTGCAGACCTGACTCATTTTCCTGGCCTGGTTGGTGCAAGATTATCCTTGCTACAGCTATCAGCCCCCAAGACAACGTTGTCAAGGCTGTTTGTTATGAGCCAACTCACACGAAGTACATGGAAAGTAAACTGTAGGCAAATGCTGTTGCGGTACATGGTGCTGGCAGGAGAACCACGCTGCAGGATTCCCCCCTTACATGGGCATGGGGTAATCCACTGTAATTTGGCACTGTCTGAACAAAAGCACAGGCCAAAAATATTATGTGGCTGCTTCCCAGCCCTGCCAGTTGTGATTTTCTTGAACTAAACACATCTGACTATACCAAATCTGCAGTTTCCAGTGCCAATCCTGGAGGCTGTACATTACTCCAGTTTCTAACATAAATCACAATATGTGACCATTTTCCCTGTGCGACATGAAACAAAGGACAAGGCCAATATAAAACCTTTCCCCCCATTTTGGGCCTACTGGTAAGTGCTAACAAGCAGGCTGTGCTATACAGGGGTCACAGGCTGTAAATGAAAGCAATCCATGAAGATGTCCCAGCTTATCCCGGGGACATCTTTCATATGTGAGCATCTCTGCACAGTGTCACATGCTGTTCTCGCTCAGCGGCTGGCAGCACACTCTGCCTTGGGCACAGACTCCTTCTCTCTGCAAGTCAGATGCAGCAGGGAAAAATGCTGGTATGAAAGGACTGCTCCTCTAAGGCCAGAATTAGGTTCTGAATTTGTGACATCAGCTATTTCCAGGACAACAGGCTCTGAGAAGCGCAGAGACAGCCGCTTTCCACTGAGAGTGTCATAGAATTAAATGAAGGAAAAGAGCTCTCAAGTACAAATTCTTCTACAAACCAAAGGAGTTTGGTTTAGTTTCAGATTCATTCTTCTGCTTCTTAAGCAGCAGTTACAGTTCAATGCCGCTTCTGTTGTTTGTCTGTCTCCAGGAAATTACTAGTATTGAGTGGCTGTATGTTCCTAGAGCTGTACGTTCCCAATTTCTGTGTTCCTAACAGCGCTACAAAAAACATGCCACCAAGGAGCTTCTGATGAAATCCCTTCATTTGAAATGTTTCATAGAGCTTTAATGATTGTTATTACTGGTCCTTCATGGCAGGTACTGTGTATATGTTTGTACTATACCTCCAGGGTCTACAGTAACTTCTGATTTAAACAACAGTAAAGATAATAAACATCAATCAAATCTGGCTTACTACCACAAATTCAGAGTTTTGCCTGTTACAATGTGATCCAGTAAACAAAAAAATCATTACTGCCTCAGAGTGGCTTTGGCACATTTCCTGTTCTTTGAACAAGAACACAAGAAACTGAAATGCACAACAAAGGATCAAAACACAGGAATGTCAACACTTTCTTGGATGCTCCACCAATATGACAAACAGTACATTTGATAGGGAAAAGAACACCTGCTTTCTCTCAAGTCTTTGCTTCTGCTGTAAACATGAATAGCTCTGCATTTCTCCCAGGAAACTGCTGCCACTCTGTTTTGCTTCCTGCCTCACCTTTCTCCTACCTGGTATCTTCTGCCACTCTTGCAGAGAGTTGCACTTTGTTTCCTGACCCATCTCTTCTGCTTGTACAGTCAGAGGTAGAAATAAGAAATAGAAGGCCTGTGACTTCTTCTTCAGAGGAGAATCTGTTTCCTCTCCCATATTGTCATGACTGGTTATGTGGGTTGGAGAGGCTGAATGGTCCAAAGTGCAGAACAGCACTGCACTGTTGGACCTCTGGGGCTTGATACTAAGCAATGGGAAGGACTCTCACAAAACTGATAAAGCTTGGGTCAGATCTGATCACTCATATACTATACAAGGTACTTCGAGACAGGAAAAAGACAAAAACAAAACAACAAAAACCAACCCTCAAGAGAACTTGATTTTTAACTCCTCACATGGAAATTTAATCCTGACCCTGTAACTGCTACATGCAAGTAAACCTGACATTCAGATTCTGCCATCCTTGTTCTTGCTGGGCAAAACCTAGGCTACGTGTGACTTCATTGATTTAAAAGTATCTGCTGGTTTTCAAGCAGTCTAATTTATTTCAATTGGGCTATTTACAGAGGGAATTATTACCTACTGTCAACAAAGTGTGACAATATAGCTGTCAGTGATGCTACATCACTAGGATTTTTACATGAAGTCACTGACATCAGTATTGACTGTAGAATTCACTTTTTAAGGAGTTTCATTATTAGCAAACAAATAATTATAAAAGCAATAGCCTTATTTAAGAGTTCCAATTCTGCAATTTTTTTGTTTCAAGGGAAAGTAAGAAACAAGCTCTCATTAAAACTAAAAAGACTTCAGATGTTATATGTCCATCTCCCTCACCTGAAGTTTTTTCAGACTTTAAAAAGTGTTTTTCAAAAGCACAAGTAAAATTTTAACCAAAAGTTACTCAAAATAGTTATTTTGTAACTACTCTACTCTGTACTTCTATAAGAGTATAGAAACATAACAAACGTATGCCATCTCTCAGCTCAAAGACAACTGCACTCTCTCTGTATATATATAAATATATATATAAGCACAGGGGCACCCTGCAAAGCACTTTGGCACCTGTCTCTGTTGGCTGAAAATCACTGCACAAAAACATCAAGGTATCAGCATAATTGTTCCACTTGGTGCATCAGTTTCTTTAAGGCATTTCTACTGGCATATGAGTACTATGACCTCATATATTTTCCTGCATAAATTAACTTGCTAGTATTAACCAGCTACACTGCTGGGTATACCTCAGGCCACAAACCACAGCCCTGGCACACAGTTCCAATCAGCACTACCTGACAGCTGATTGCTGGGCACAACACAGACCTGCCTCCCAGCAGGGATCACTGCTGCTTCTGCTTGCCTCTGCCAGCTTTTGGCATCATCTGCAGAAAGCTGCTCTAACGTTACCACGATCAAGTAGCGCAGGACATCTGGGGTGAGAACTGACATAGATATAGAGGGCATTTCACACCCAGAGTGAGAGTGACAAAAGAAAAGCATTGCAGGGTGAACATTCTCAGAGAGGGGGGGGGGGATGAAAGACAGACGTTAGGTGAGAAAGAAGTAGAAAATTAGAGTGAATTGATGAGCAAAACAAGAGACGTTGAACAGAATTTGCCCCATCAGAGCGGACAGGGCTGACACTAATTACACACCTAATTACCCCTGGGTGTGAAGGGCAAAGCTGGATCACCTCCCTAGGTTTGCCACTTAACCTGGCAACATTATCTTTGTGTTGGCTTCTTAAAAAACAAATCAGCTTTGGCAAAGGAACAGTAGTGATGTACCTGATGATTCTTTTCCAGAATTCACTGGGGAACTGCCGCTGTTTCTTTGACCATGATGGATCCTGCTCCTATAAGCTCAAATGGGATCAGGATAAAAGTGAATAAGTCTCAGTCTCTTAACTTGCAAAAACATACCGTGAATGACGGCTCCCTTGATCCACAGGTTTGTTTCATGTATACATGTGCAGCTGGGCATCAGCTCTCCCTTCAGATGCTGAGTAAAGGTTTGCATGTGAATCACAAAACTGTCCTAAGTCAGCAAATAAAGGTGCTGGGACAATGGGGAGGGTTACCACAACTTACCAACTGCAGATGCAAGAATCACTGTTATAAAAGAAGTTAATATGTCAATCACAACCAATATAAGGAATATGAAGAACTACTGGCTTGAGCATGTGCTGGTATTGCAATAGTTTTATACTGGCAATCCCTCCAAAATGAGTATTCAGCTCACAGTGGCAGGAGCTCTTTTGTCAGTACAGCCTAAATCAGTTCCTAGACACTTCATCAGCAAAAAGCACCTACCTGCCAGCCCAGCTGTGCCCACGCAGGAGCTTTTGCAGACAGAACTATGACAATTAGGAGCCAGACTTTTTCTTGTTAAAACTGACATACCAACAATGTGTCTCTGAACAGGCTAAAATTTAAGCAGCAATGCGTCAGCTCATTTAGCTTCCCAAAATTTTAGATTCCAACCAGTCTGTATGAGTATGTGTGTATGTAAAAGGTAAGGCATGCAAAACCACTGTAAATATTCAGTTAGCTTTTGTGCTTGGAAAGATTATGCATTAACTACAAGCAATACATTCATCATACTTATAACAACTTGGAAATAAATTTGGTGCAAACAAAGGGATGAAGGCCACAGGGGAAAAAAAATGCCACTAGTGGAGACATTCTCCTTTTCTAACACATTTTCTGCTTTTGCAGAGAAGACAGCTTCATAGATCAGTTTATATTATAAACATCTTCAAGACTTCAGGACACAAATCTGCAAGTCTGACCGCCTATAATTGCCAGTGTTGTTATCTCTTGCTAGAATCAGGGGACACAATCTACAGACTTTTATTCATGACCATAATAACATGTTTCCTACCATGACTCCAAACGAAAGTTAGAGGGATTTAGCAGAGGAGTGAGGCTCTGAAGGTTTAGCCCCAGTTGAACAGAAAACGCTCCATGTCTCTATGTATTTCTAACTAATTATCACAACTTAACTTTTGTCACTGAGAAGGGACTGGACTTACCAAGTACAACATGCAATTACAAAACCATACTGTTAAAGAATCATTTTCACAGACAGGTGTGAGAGTAAGAGTATGTGACAGAAAGCAGAGCTTACAGAGAATACTACCGAGCACCTTGGTGACATGGCAGGGGTGACAGCATCATCATGCAGAGACCCTAACTTAACAGGACAGAAGGGGCTGACTCCAACCCTTCTGCAGGGTGGCAGCCTTCCCTTTAACAAGTTGTGTCCCCAAAATGAATGAGGTGTCCCCCATGAACAGGGCTTTGCGGGATTACAGGCAATGTTCGGGGTTAGAACAAGGAGGAGATGGTTTTTAAGATAGATAGTAATTTAAAAACAGAAACCATTAGTCATTGCTTCAGTACTATGCAGTGAGCAGTACATTTCCAATACTGAAGGTAAAATAGCCCAAGCACATAAATAAAGTGTATAATCTGCTTATTAAAATCTATTCAGACAGTGATAGACCCCACACGAAGTCCGTGCTGGCAGATAAAAGTGCACACATTTACTCTGTACACAACATGGGGATCTGTTTATGTCTTCGTTTACCCCAACACCACCGTCAAAAGATACAGGGGGAAAAAAAAAAAACCAAGGAATGGTAAATTCAAACTAAAGAGATGATTTTTAAATGGGTCTTGAGACTGGCAGTGAATGCACCTGCCACTACCTCTTATAGCACATTTTTTAAAAGAAAAAAGAATAAAACTCTTCTCCAAGAGTGGCACTTCTGGACTGGCCAACTATGGCTCATGTCTAGTCTGTAGCACAGCTAAATTCACATGAGCCCCAGGGCACAATCTCAGTTCTCTCACTGTGCTGAAACCACCCACGCAGAGGTGACAGACAAGACGCAAGAGCACAGGTGCCTGGGGGGGACAGTGGGGACCCTTCCCCGCACCCCACCCTTACCTGGACAGCCTCGGGCAGGGGCACCACGGCGTTCCTCCTGCGGCCTCCCACGCGGAACTTGGCCGCTTTGTAGATCTTCCAGTAGACGAAGAGCACCACGCAGAGGGGCAGGTAGAAAGCCCCGCCAGTGGAGACGATGGCGTAGGAGGGTTCCTGGCTGACCTGGCAGCGCTCCTGCTCAGGGCTGTAGGTCTCCCCCCAGCCAAAAAGGGGGGCGAGGGAGATGGCAGCGGAGAGCACCCAGGTGAGCGCAATCATGACGTTGGAGATGCGGCGGCGAGTGAGCAGCGTGTAGTCCAGGTGGCGGGTGATGGACCAGTAGCGGTCCAGGGCGATGGCCGTCACGTTCCAGATGCTGGCCGTGCAGCACAGCACGTCGAAGCAGACCCACACGAGGCACAGCTCCCGGCCCAGCCGCCACCGCCGCCCGGCCGATAGCTCCTTCACCAAGCTCAGCGGCATCACCAGGGCGGCCACCAGCACGTCCGACACCGCCATGGAGGCCACGAGGTTGTGGGGCACCCGGTGGAAAGCCTTCACTCGCAGGATGGTCGCCAGCACCAGCAGGTTCCAGAGGAAGGTGGCCACAGTCAGGAGCACCAGCAGGGTGAGGATGAGGATGGTGAAGATGGAGAAGGGCTCCCAGCCCCTCCACGTGCTGCCGCCCACCAGCGCAGAGGCAGCCGAAGAGGCGTTGGTGCCCACGCTGGCTGAGGAGGTGTTTGCACCCATGTTGGCCTGACACTGGCCCCGTGGGGTGCAGGGACTCAGGGTCTCCGCCATGCCCGGCATAGGGACGCAGCCCCTCGCTGCACACGGGCGCTCTCCCCCTTCCCCGTCCCCAGCGCCGCTGCCGGCGGGTGGGAGCCCGCACCGGGCCGGCCCTCAGCGGCCGCCCGCCATGTGCGGCCGCCTCAGCGCAGCCCGCGCCCGCCGCTCCTCACGCCCATAGCGAGCGGCTGCGGTGCCGGGAACAGGCGAACAGGCTCGGCGGGACCGCGGCGAGGGCGGCACCGCCGCTCCTGCCCCGCCCCAGCGGCCGCCTCGGGGGCGGTGGTGGAGCACCTGCGGTGCGGGGAGCGGCGCCGCCTGCGCTGGGTTCTCCACACGGCCCCCGTGGGGCGCCCGGACACCCGCGGCTCCTCACGGCCCCGCCCGCCATGTTCCCCTGAGCGCTGCCCGCGGGGCGCCGAGCACCGCCCGCAAGGTGAGTGGCGGTGTTAGTGCTGAACACGAGCTATTTCCAGTCTATGGCATTTAAATTGATTTTTTATTTTCCAGTTTTTTTAAAAAAGAAAGCATTTCTGAAATTCTCTTAAATTTTCAAGTGGCCGGGAACATCACCTTTACGTCAGTTTCAGGGCAGTTTCATGGTTTCTTTACTAAGGCCTCTGAAAACACGGCCACCTCCCTGTGCTTTCCAGTCACTATCCTCAAAATCAGGGTGTTTAAAAAACAATTTTAAACCTTTTACACAACGTCTTTTAAAGCCTGTAGTGGATGTTAACAGGACAATAGGAGACATGGTGATGAGCCTTGTCACCTCCTGACTAGAAAATGGCGACAAGTACTGTGACAGGATCATATAGCAACCTGGGTATTCTATTCAAGGTGTGCTTAGTGGATTGTATCTAAGGTCTTTGGGAAGTACCCTTTATCCCAGCCTGATTTTATTCCTGGGATCCTTTTACAACATATAATAAGCATTTCCACCCACTTAGACCATTGCCACAACAATTTCAATTGGAGTTACTGGACAAAACACAGACTCTTTTCCCTTACCAGGTCATACGGTGCTGTCAGGAGCTCTCCAAAGGTGTTGGAAGTTGATCAAAGTGTTGATGATGAACATAAGATCAAAGGTCAGTGACGTTTGTTTCCTTGAAAATAGCACATCTACAATCACAGGCTGTGACAAAGCAGAGTTGGGGGACAGGAGGTTGGTTGTTCATTTTTGAGGTAGAGGAGGAATATTTTGGGGGTCAGATTAGTCCCGTCTAAATGCATGCTGCTCAAATCAGTGTTCTTCACTTGCATTCACATTCATTGAAGAAACAACAGCATCTGACAAAACACAAACCTCTCACAGCACCACTGTGTTACCCAGAGCAGGCAGGGTCCAACTGGCTTTACTCAGAGGGCCCAACTTCAAAAGCTGGTGCAACAATGAAATATTACAGAAGACAGAAACAGAATAATCAGAATAATCAGGCTATTTTGTTTGGTTAACTTTTGGATGCTGCTTCATTCACCACATGAACAGTAAAGCAAAAAATTATTTCCCAGGCTTTTTAGTTTTATGTTAGTTTTCCTTTCCTAACAAGCACTCTTGTGTTAGCTAGCAGCAAAGAGTAGATATCTGCATTACTTATCAGCTTTTATGATTAGAAGAGAAGGACTTCTGAGTGCTAAATGTCTTGCATTTTGCCACTTGAGCTTCCAATAGGCAGAATCTGACGGAGATTGTAAAGAAAAGCCTTTTTGCAACACTGCTGCAAGTTAAGCCTGAAGCAGCATCTGAAACAATAGGACACTAGTAAAAATTTGTTGGAGATGGCAAACAGTGTGTGACTGCTTCACAAGCAGCTTTGCATGCTTTGTCTTTATATTGCTCCTTTCTAATTTGTGTCTCCTCTCGTTAGTTAATGCCACTTTTAAAATGGCAGCAAAAGAATTACTGAACAACACTTCTTTCCTTTAAAAGGCACCCAAACCCAGTTTAAAAAAGTCCTTTAACTTCTAAACGTTTCAACATTTGTCAGTCTGATTCTATGAACTTAATAAAGGAATACAAGAATCTTGTCACAATTTGAATAACTCAGCTATGAAAGAAAGACTTGTAAACAAAGAATACAGAACTCAGACTAACTGCAGAAGTTTCATGTTTAGGGGCCCAAATGGGCCAGTTTGCTGCTGCAGGAATTGAGGCTTTTTCTGATGTGAAGGTACTTCATGTGTGAGTTGCAGACTCTGTATGGGCCACCATTAAAGCTGCCCATGATCTCAAAATCTTACTTTCCTAGAAGCCATGAGTCCATCCCTCTACTCCTGCTTATTATGTGTTTGTTATGTGCCACATCCAGATAGTCGCATTCCCATTCACACATCAAATGCATGGAAATCTCCCACTTCTTCCTCCCACTGGGCTGAAATAACCTAGTCCTGTGATACAGAGGCTTGAATAAGCCTCAAAGGGATTTATTCTTCCTTGATAATTACCCTACTGCTGCTTGTCCTGTGAATGCAAAGGCTTAGTGCTCCTCAAAGATTGCTATGGCAACACGTTACAGTGTCTTGGAAACCAGGGCATGCTTTGGAAAAGAGAAGAGGGAATTTTAAAAAATGAGGAGACTTGCAGGTATTAATGTATTGTAAATAACAGAAAAGCAAGTAAATATTGCATGAAATGATTAAAAACAAACAACCAAAACCAAATCAAACAAAACTCAACCAAATAAAGACAACCCAAAGAAACAGACAAAACAAAAATACATTTTCTAAAGGACCTAGTTTACTTTTATGTAGTTACAGTGTTACAAGTAGTTGTCCTGTCAAAGTGAAATGAAAACAATGAAAATCCTGTTTGATTCACTGATACTCTTCAATGACTTAAACTACAGTCTGCATCTTCATAGTGTCTTCTCTCAACAAAGTACAGCAGTGTGTATCCTCGGAAGATATCACCAGCTGTTTCATTGCTCTTAAAATAAGCAAATAAATATGTGCCTAAGGACTTGAAGATATATGATGGAATTAGTGGTAAATACAAAATAAGTTCATTGTTCCATCTGGATGTTTGGAGCTTTGTGGGCCGAGCAGCCCGAGGGATACAAAACACAAAAGGAATAGTAATCTACTTATAAGTTGAAGAGCAGAACTACTTCACATCTTCCTTTGCAACTTTTCTCACTTTTCCCTGATTACCTGGTTATCGCTGAGAAAAGGGCTTCTGACAGAGATGAGGAATTGCAAAACATATTTCCTAGTCCTTATCACCTTACCAAACGCCACCTGCAACACTCACTCTTCTGGTGGCCAACATCAAAGTGAATCTCCTTGGTCTCCTCATCTTTTTTTTCTTTCTGCCAGTCTGAAAGATCTTAATTTAGCTTAATCCTCTGCACATCCTCATAATTCCTATCCAAGCTTTTCTCTGTACAGTTGTGCTAAAGAAGTGGTCATTTTTACCGGCCAGCAGCTTCCCAGGCCCATGTCATTACAGCCCTCGGTTTTCAAGCACTTTCAAGGACAGAATGCTGCTTAGGAACAA
Source organism: Nesoenas mayeri (assembly GCF_963082525.1). Classification (NCBI taxonomy): domain Eukaryota; kingdom Metazoa; phylum Chordata; class Aves; order Columbiformes; family Columbidae; genus Nesoenas; species Nesoenas mayeri. The sequence goes on from NC_137545.1 coordinate 35,173,580, forward strand.
CTTTGGAGGATGGTGATTCATCCAGATAACCAAATTTCAACTCATTATGTGAAGTGTTGTGGTATTTTTATAGCAAATATATAAAATTTAAATAAATTTTACATTTTTCAGAAATTTGCTTTTATCTGTTAGAGATAGAAGCAGATTATTTTTAGACCGTTATAAAGGGGCTGAATGTGACTGTCTTGACTCATTTTCCATTTTCTGTTTTTGATATGAGTCCTATGAGAGATTCTAGTAGATGCAGTTTTATTCCATCCTCTGTTCTCTGCTAGCTCTTTAATGGAAAACCAGCCTTCTTCATAAAGCATTTTTCAGCAAACTCATTTTTATAAATCCTGCAATTAATTTCATAAATAAATAGAAAGATTTTCAGCTCAAGAGAAGACAAACCCTCAGAAGCCCTTTGACAGCTGGTTCCCTATTTTTATGATTGAAAATGTGATGGTGAATCTAAATGTCACATAAATGCTAGCTAGTATTGATTTTATTAACAATGAACAAATCTTTGACAGAATGATCTCCATTCAAATATCAGTTTTATGTAACCTATGAGGATGTGAGCCACTAATCGCAAGGTTTTCTAACACAAGAGGTAGTCAGCAAAGATCTGTGTACCTGCGTGAATTAGATTTACCACTGGGGTGTGTGTGTACATGCTAAGAGATAATAAACCCTAATACAGCTAAGGCAAACACTTTAATACAAAGGAGATTTAGTAGCAGATTTGCTAACATTTTCCTCCTGTTAGAGGACCCACATAAAACAAAAAAACCCACCCAAACCAACCCTTTCCCAAAACAACAAACCAATAACTAATAGACTGTAATCTATAATTGAGTAAATCTAGTTTGTTGGACCTTGACTGCTGGTTTCTGCTACCACCTATAATCTTGAGGAGACAGACTGGTTTAATTATTGACTAGGTACAAGACGTGCTTTCTACTTGTGGATTTTAATATTTCAAAGTGTTAGATTCAAACTTACTCACGAGTCCACATCTGTTGAATTCTATTTTAACTGGTGTCTGAGAAAGTTGTGGCACCCAAATGCCTTTGATTCTCAGTCTAACTTACTTCAAACTTGTGCAGCAACTCTTCACATTTGTCGCAGGTTTCGTAGAAACAGCCTTCTTCCCTTGGACAAAGTGTTCACAAAACATTCCCCATAGGGGCCACCTATTACTACTAATTAACTCCACTGCCATTATAACGTAGAGTGAATGTAAAGCAAGGTCTTGGTGTGAATTTATCATGAGTACAAGTCTAGAATGTGTGTGTGTGTGTGTGGTTTATTTATGTGTGTAATTCTTTGGAACAGACAAGTTTCATGAGCATACTCAAAGAATTATTCAACTGAGTTTAAGATTAATTAAAACCTGTGTACCTTATTGATTAGATCGCACTTGAAATAGCATTGATGTGGTCACACCTTGAGCAGACGATCAATGTAGGTCCCTCCCAACTGAAAATCAAATCTATTCTATTCTATTCTATTCTATTCTATTCTATTCTATTCCTTATTTATAAATAATCCCTTGCTGAATTTCTGTAGAAAGTGGAACAAAAATATTAGGGAGATTTTACATAAAGTTATAGTACCACATACTTGCAAAGCACCAGAAAAGAGTTGAAAATACAATGTTTAAGTAATCATTTAGTACTTCATATACTTTTGTTACAGGCCAGTGGCAGCTAGGGCTTAGTACAGGTCAAGGATTCTTTTTCTAGTATTAAAGAATTATCCCTTATAGTACTACAAGCCATTTGGCTAACACTTATTCTGCCACAATTAAGATAGGAATATAAAGATGTCAGTTAATACAACTTCCATGGAAATATTAAGTTGCTTTATGGTAGGGTTTTTTGCCTTTTTTTTTTTTTTTTTTGTAAACAAAACCCAGTATCATTTTAGGTTATATTTATGCTCTCAAATTACATTTTGTAGGTATTAGTATTACTATATACCTTCATAAATTCATGACAAGTAGAGAAAGGTGCCGCACAGAACTTACTGCTACTCAACTCTGTTTTCCCATACAGAAAGGGTTTTCTTAATGAGAAGAGAAAGTAATTCAAGAACACTTATCCACAGCTTATAAAGAAAACTCAATAGCTCCTACAAATTCACATGGTCTGTCAACCCGTATGAGGGAACCACTAGGTTTAGTTATGTACATTTTCAACGTTCATAGGTGATTGCAACCACTCACAGAGGAGCTCAGCAAACCCTGAGCGGCTAAACATCTTCAGATACCAGCCAAAACAGAGAGGAGCATTTGGAAGAGGTTTTGAAACTGTTATACAGGATTTTGCAGAGCCTATTGTTTTCTTTTTAATTCTGAACAACTGGGAAAAAAAATAGTAGCTGTTTCTGTTTTTCAGTGTTGTAGCTTACAAAAGTGTTTGGGAAGATGGACTGTAGAGGATGCTCAGATTTTTTTGGGAAGGTGCATGCTGCTTCTGAAGCTGGATGACACCAATATAACAAAATGAGCGTGTGTCTAGACAGCACCCTGATTTTCCATTTGTCTTCCATTCTTTTAATGGCATCCTTCCTCTACCTCTCCTCACAACTCCATATCAAATGTTTATTGTGGCTACAAGGAGAAAAAAAAAAAGGTAATATCTTCCTTATGTGTCAGTGCAATAAAGAGATTTGACACAAGCAACATTATAGTATTTATGATTTTGATGCAAGCCAGAAAATTTTTGAGAAGCAAAGTGCTGGATTCCTATTGCCACAGCTCAACACCTCCTATAAATCTGGAGCCAACAAAAGCATCAGAAACAGTTGCATGAATTCCCCTGCTAAGCCAAGCAGGTAAAACCCTGAGGAAATCAAGCTGGTAGGGCACAAGTCAAGAGCAGAGGCAGATTTTATTCTGTATGTCTAGCCAGTTGATTCTACGCTTGAGAATTGTTATTTTAGTTGTTTTTTGAAAACAAACAAACAAACAGACAAAACCCCACACCTTTTAAGGGCTAATAACTGGCTCTTTTCTAGTTGTCAGGTTTTTAGATCTCTGTAAAATCCCTTTTAAGTTTTGGGGGATTGAAGTAACTGGACAACTATGTCCTGAAGAGGACAGTGGTACAACTAAAACCAGAAGTCACAGACCTGTGCTGGTGTCCTGTCAGTACTGTGCCTTCCTTCATAGTGGGAAGAAACTGGAGACCTCTACTCAAATGTTTTTTTTAATCATATAGACCTTTTCACCCTTCCTGTGAGAGCTTGATTCCCCGAGCTTAGTGTACCGGCTTGAAAGCAAATCATTACAGTATCTAAAGCTTTGGTAGCTTATTTAAATTATCAACTCATACATGAAACAAAAAGGCTAATTACTGCCAAAATATAAATATACTTCTTATTTACAGCAGACCCAGGTAGGTATTATCTGGTTCTCAATTATTCTTGCTCTACAGTGTCAATAAATGTGATACTCACCTTGAAAAATTTGATGGTGACACTTTCTGACTAGTCTTGTGCTTGTCCATAACTTGGCAGCATTATGGTGCAGGAAACTCACATCATGGCAAGATTTTTCATGATTATGAGCAGTAGCTCAGCAATGGAATTCTCCTTTATGGGCCTGTTCCAACAACTGTCAAAAAAATCTTTCAGTTCAAGCAGGACAGTTCTGATCACCCCCTTAAGTGGTTTAGAGAGTCCAATTTCTTTGTCAAGGTTCTCGGAGAAAGACGGTGATTTCTCAAGGCACGTGGTATTAGTTCCCAACCGATCAGTCACCGTTATGAGACAAGCCTTGAGAATCTGATGGCTGAGGTCTATTAACTGCTCACAAGATTGATAACAGGGTAAACTGCAAAGGAAACGTTAGATTTCCAATCCGTTTGACAATCTTTTAAACTTCTTGCAATACTGTAGTAGAATAGATCCTGCCTGATACACACAGATATTTCATCACAAGCCATTTTTCATTTATGACTCCATAAACAAAGAGAAGGGTAACTACATCTGCACAAGGCAGGACGCCAAAGTTCTTCTCTTTCAATACTCAGTGTCAGCTTGGGAATTTCTCTTCTGCTTAACCAGGAAATTACAGTGTGAAATAGCAGACTATGTAGTTACGTCAGACTGTTGCAGCCACTATACATTAATAATGTTTAAGTAACAGTGTTAGCGCTTCCTTTTTTTTGGGGGGGGGACGGGGAGGGGCAGGTAGTACTACTCTAGAACAGTATCATCTGGTCTTTTCATCTCTTGGATGAGATTATGTCAAAGATTTATTTGTATTAGGCTATGTAAGAAAATGCAAATCAAAATTACCAGGGAGTAGTGAAGACTCCTGCCAAACCCGTTTTTCTGTTGTCCTCCTATCAGACCTCGGAAATTGATAGTGCATCAGCTCTCCCAAAGAAAAAAAATGAGGTAGATCTGGAGGTTCTGCTAGGAAAGCAGTCAGCCTTCTCTTCCCAGAACAATGAGAAGTGACAGATCAAAGCAGTTCTCGACGAAGTAGATTTTTACCTGCACAGAGAAGCAGCAGGAATTCTGATTTGCTTCTAAGCCCAAGCAGGTCTGGCTGCGCAGCACATGGTCAGACAGGTAGTCACTGGCTGTGCCCATCAGCTCGGCTCAGTCCTGTGGTAATACCTTTGGTTTTGCCCATCACTGATCTGATAAATTAAGACTACAAAGCAATTCAATTTTCTAACTTACAAGATACAACTGCAAAAATTTGCACTGAAGTGATGGAGCATTTGAACAAACATTATCTGGGCTGAGTGCTTCCACTTTATGCATCTGCTTTTCTTAATTTTCTTTGCATATTCATAAGAGAGTACACTAGCCATTACAAGATGGACAAATTTAGGTTTAAAGAGAACAAGAAGGAAAACCAAGCATTTCACTAGAATGTTACCATTTTATCACATTAAAAGTGACAGTATTAAGCATGTCCCAGATGTGGTATAAGAGATTTTTTTTTTGTTTAATGTTGGACACTGTACTTGTTATACAGATACCATGACTGAAATCAATCACAAGTTCATACAGCCTTTATTCACAAGTATTTTCTGTTCTAAAGGAATCTTGCTATATTCTTCAGCATGTTTGATGGACGAAGCAGAGTTCTGTAGCACTAAAAACCCTTGCAATGATTTATGTGAGCAAAATATTTTTTTAATCTCACACTATAATCTGTCCTTGCATTTATTCAAAAAAATTTCAGAGGTGTGCACAGATAAAAGGGTAAACATAAAGCAAATTCTTCTATAAATCCTAGAAGTACTTTTTCTTTCTTTAATAAAAAACTCTGTAGTATTGACTTCAGATAATTACATTCAACCATCTTCTTCCTTACAACAAGTATAGCAAAATTAGCAGGTCATATTCTCCCTATCTTTAGTCTCCCTTCCAAAGAGTCTTCCTGAACTGAAGTCTATTCCAATGCTAAAAGGCATTTTAATGAATGTACGATTAACGAGAAAACTGCCGTTTGTCTGACTTCTTGCTAATGTGTTTGAAAATTTTAGCTTTGTGGACGTTCTTCGATTTCTGGTAACCAAATCCTCCACCTCCACCTCTTTTCTGTAGTCTTCTGCCATGGTTGCTGTGCACATCTGGAATTTTATCGGTTAAAGAACTTAAAGGAATCATTTGAAATGTTGCTTTTTAGGTATGAGTTATTAATGTGAGAAAAAATAGCAACATTATACAAAAAGTTGAGTTGCATAACCATGGGCAAAACTAGAACTTTGTGCTTGTGGTTCTAAATAATGCTTTTATTTCTCCTGTTGGCTGAGTTGGCTAAAGTACTACTGCTTCAAATTCCATCCGCTGGCAGGCTTGACAGAAATCTAGATGGAGTCTTCTATTTCATGCTCTTGCCCCTCTTTTTCAATATTCCATGATTATTAAACTTAAGCCTGTACCTTTCAATGAAAATAATTTTGCATGGAGGAGAAAAGTACACATATGAATTCCAGTATCTGCTACCCTGCAGCAACTATAGCACGTACAGCATGTACATGCACTAAACCATGGACAGTTGTAGGCCATTTTTGCAGCTTTAATATTTGCTATTTAACATTTTCTTTGATAAACCATGGTTGGAGCAGGATGCATTTATGTGATTAATAGAAAAAAAAAAATCGGAATTTGAAGCAGCATAGGAACTTCAGTAAGTTGCATTTAACATTTATAAAGCAGAAATTCAGCTTTGAAACACTGCAGTAAAAGGATACTGAGGTCGACAAATGGAGGAACTTTAAAGCCAAATGAAAGGCTGACTTTGGGAAGATCCAAGTTATTGACATCATAGATCTGCTTCAGTGAATGGGAGTCATAAGCTCTGATGTAAGCTTTGTAGGCTTCCTGGGCTGACTTGTGAAGGAAGTAGTTCTTCTCAATCAGTTTCTCCAGCTGGTGATGGAAAAAAAGCCAAACCCAAAAGACATATCCAATTATAGCTATAACACATGTATAAATTACATTCAAGCAAATTATTTACTGTGTGGGCTGCAGTGACATTTACTATTCACTTCAGAAAAATTGCCCCATGATGGGTGAGTGCAGATAAATATATCAGAGCACTTTAATAAACAAATAGAGGGACAAAAAAGCCTGAAGCTGAATTACAGCACAAAGCCTCAGCAATACGAAAATTCACACAAATATTAAATTGGGTTGTCCCAAACAAGTTAGTCCAGAAGGAGTATACAACTGCAGCCACGCTATGACGCCATGTGTATTCAGAATTAACAGATTGCAACAGTATACTTTGAAGTCAGACATCTAAACTGCACCATTCCATGTAAATCTATGTATAGTCTTCTCTATTATGAGTTGTAAAATGTGCAGTAGTAATTCTAAGACAAAAATGCAGATTCAGTAGTGTTGACTGAGAAGTTTTACTAGTTGCGGGCTGATTTCCCAATACTCTTTAGATCCAAATGTCTCATTTGATGTTTAACATACATTAATTCAGCACATGAAAAATAAGTTACATTAGACATCATTATCCGCTAATTATTCTTAACTAAGAACATCTTTCTGCAAGGCCTGTCACTGCTTCTTGTACTTGCTATTTCAAATTTAAATTAATGCAAAGAAGCTTTACAGTGCTCTTATGAAAAGAATGATTCATAGAACTAAACAATGGAAATTCACAAGTCATTCTATTCAACTTCGTGCTCCATGGCTGTATTTATAGCACTGGAACACAAAGCAGGTGTAGCTGATACTGGACTTTAACAACATCAGGCAGTTAAAAATCCAGCTGGAGTATCTACTAGCATCTGCAAGTGTTGCTATGGGATCTCGTTCTGCACACTGAAGTCTTTGAGTAAATAATCTCATAAAGCACATGCTACTTGCGATTATACGTAACCATTCAATAAAAGCCACCGAAACCCTGTTTGCTATGCTAGAGAAGAACAATCTGTTCAAAAGTTGAAATCTGGTTTATATCACCATAGTTTTGCAATGTAATGCAAATGAAACCAATTCTTACAAGCAAATTCATTCTGTATAATTATGACAATTTAGTACTGGATATTAGAATTAATCTCCAATTTCAAAACATTTTATTGCTTTACTGCCATCAAGGGACAATGCAACACGAGGATTTACTGCCCCATACACATCCACAGGAATTTTTCCAAACAAGCATGCATATGTTTAAACTGCAGTCATTATAGACTAACATTCTCCATGTAAATTATAACACAGATATTCAGAGCAGCTGTAGTAATAAGTCATTTCATACCTGAGACTGGATGTCTGAAATTTTTGACCAAGAAAATTCAAATTCACTTAGTGGTACCTTAAAAAAGAAAGAAATAAAATATCAAGATTATTTATACTGTGTAAACAGCAATGTGTTTTTTAATACCATAGCTGTATCTGCCAATATGTAATTACAACTCTCAAGTTCAAGGATGTTTTTGTGATTTAAAATCACACTTGTACATATTTTTAGGTTTTTGGCATCATCTTTTATTCAAAGCAATGATCGCGCTATTTTCTATTATTACTCTTACCACAAAATGCTTTTACATCAATATGCCAGTATTATCACTTCCTTTAAACTAGAATAACAAAGACACTCCGTACAATACTTTTACCCCTTTATCTTCTGCTTTAGAAGCGTCACCACTTCAGTTACAAGTGGCAAAACTCTATTGTGCAAACAAGCCCATAAGGAGAGCAACCAAGAAACCATGTGCAGTTTTATCATATTAAAATGATTACAAGGCAGCTACACTTCTTTTGGAATTGAACAAAATGCAATTGGTTCTTTGAATAGAAAAAATAAAAACTGCATGAGCAACCTCTGCGTTTTAATTTTCTCTGGATGGCCCACCTCCCAGTATCCTTCCTGAGACAGGTCATAGCACATTTATCCTTTAATAACACAAGTTGCAGTTGCAAAGCAACTATAAATACACTCAATATTTACCTTTGTGCTGCTGACTTCAGACTTCAAGTCAGATGTTCAGTTGAATATTTTCTAAGCAACAATGTTTTTTTGCTTAAAAAAATTACAATGTTGGATTAAGGATTACAGTTTTTGCCTTTAAAAACCTATTGCACAGTTTAACAAAAAAGCCAACAACTAGACATTAGCTTACCCTGGCTTGCTTTAGGTAACGAAGAAAGCCCAGTTCTTCTGGTCGTAAAATGAGCAGAGCGTGTCCTCTACCATTTATGCCTCTGGCAGTTCTACCAACCCGATGAATATATTCCTTTTGGAAAAAATAAGAAACAACAAGTCCAATCTGTCTTTCAAACATGTAATGATCAAACAGCTTCACAAAAAAACCCCACCAAGTCAGCATTAGTGTAATGCATCACCCATATTTTTTAAGACTTCTTAGCAGTGACACATGGATAAGGGAAACCAAGTGGTGAAGATGTAAAGCATAATTAGGCTGAGACAGAATCTCCTGACTAAAAGTATTTTACCTGTTTTTTGAAGGAAAAAAACCCCAACAAACTACATCTGCTGTAAATGAAAATTAAACTTTGCTTTTGGTATATTTGCTCTGTATATTTGTGAAAACTGCGTTTCGCTTGTTTACACTGGACATTTATTCAAATAAGAATGCTGATTTTTAATGAAAATCAAATTTCCACTGGAAAAGCTCATTAGGAGACTGAGGGATGCAGAGAGAAACTCATATTCCTTCTGAGAAGTGTTTTGTTGCTCAGTTGGTTAGATTTAAAGAAAATAATCTTTTAGAAAGCCACTCTTAAAAAGGCACCAAAGGCCTCAGTAACGTGCAGCATCTCCTAGGAGCTGGTGAAGGGAAACAGAAGGAATGAACTGCTAGATACAAACGTGACTGAATCCTCACCTGTCAAGCAGCGGTTTCAGCTTTTCTCTGGAATTATGTTTTATCTAAGATTTGATTTGTTGCTGTGACATTTCTCTGTTTCCTCAACTTACTTTTGGATCATCTGGAGGGTCATACTGGACAATCCAGTCAACTTCAGGAATATCCAGTCCTCTGGCAGCGACATCGGTGCACAACAGTATTCCAGATTCTGCATTACAGAACTGGAAAAATGTTGTAGTACGTTTGGTTTGTTTCTGCTTGCCCTAAAAAGAAACACACACATTAAGGGTGAAGTATCAACTAAAAAAAAAAATCTGCCAACTTGTAAGCTTAAATCTAATTTCCCATTTCACATATTATATCACTGACAAAAATATGACATAACTTGGGGCAACTTTCCATATCAGGGACTTGTACAGACCACGCAGGACCATTTTGAAGTGAAGAAACAACACTATCATGGTCAGCAGCACACGGCTATAAGAAATAGCATCTCTTAGGCTACACTCTATCTTCCGAAGTATTTAATATTTGGTTACATAAGGATTCTGTTCAAGAGGGCTGCATAAATGCCTGAACTTCAGAAAAAGGATATTTGCATGTCTAGCAATATGTTAAATAGATTACAGGTTAAAAAAAGATATAAATACTGGTAAAAGTTCTATCAAAGTACAGCAAAAAAGTCCCCAAAAGAACAAAATAAAAAAGGCCATTTGTGGTGAGTTATAACTATTTCATATACGTTCAGTCAACTCTTTCTCCTGGACTATGCATTTTGTGGTTTCAATAAAAATTCAGAATACCTATCCAAATGGTAACAATTGGCTTAGCAAAACCAAACATCACCCTGGCGTTAGAAAAAGCAGCCATCACTCCAGGGATTAGAGAATTTAGATTCCCCTGACAGCAGCTTTGCTCCACAAATCGAGTTGTAGTGCTTATGAAAGGCAACCCCTTGGAAGAAAACAGGCTTTCCACACACAGAACGTAAATATCAGTGTTCAACCCTGGTTTGGAAAATAACAAGACTGACAATATTGAAATATCATTATTACATAGTCTTTATCTTCTTCCTCTACAGACTTACCAAGACCATAATCAGTTTGTAAGCAGTGAATCTGTTTATTAGAAACTGGACTGAAATAAGGTCAACGTGAGGTCAGTAACAACTTCAAGTACTATGAGATTAATTAATCAATGCATAAAATACTTACATGAATGGCCAAAACAGGCAGATCAATGTAGTTGAGTAACTCATAGTGGTACTTCACTGACATACATGAAGAAAAAAATACCATTAGTTTCTTCTTCCGGTTCTTCTTGAGGAATGTGAAGAGCAAAAGGAATCTTTTTTCAGAAGGACACACTACATATCCCTGGAAAAAAATTGTTAAATAAAGTAGTCTGGAACAAACTTCTGTTTCAGCAAGACAGTTAAACAGAGGAAATGTTATGCTGCGAAACAAATAAGCCAAATAGTTAATTTTTCCAGCTATACTGGGCCCAACCATTTGATTTATTGTCTGTCCCTCACCTTGGTATGTGAAATTCCTGAAGACTATGAACTTGGCAAGAAACTTACTGTACTAACTTGAAATTTGAAGAAGTAATTTTTAATTAATTATCCAAACTAGTTTAAATTCAGTAAAAAATTTGTTTATACTATTAAAATTCATTTCAAGAACTCTGAATTACTGACATCAGGCATGAAAATAACTGCATAGGGTTCTTAATATTTTTTTTTGTGATTTCAAAGATTTTTTTTATGGAATTCTTGCTACGGATTTACTGTAAGGTAATACATAGGTACTGGTAATTTTACAACAACATTCATCATGTCAACTGCACAAACCCAGAAACTGCTGCGCAACTGCATTTAGAGCAACAACAATGAAACATATCTGAAGTATTTATCTTGCTAGTCAGTAACATGGAAGTTAAACAACTGGAGCTTAGGTATATAATATAAATAGGAATAGACAAGTTCAAGTAACCGTATTGCTATTCCATGAGGTTTTATATCATCTGTCCTGCAAACATCGACTGGATGCGTATAATTTACTGCAGTTAGCAGACTGAATAAAGCCCTTCAGGCAACCGAAAGCTTTTGCCCACTAGGATGGTACACACCTTTAAGACAGTGTTTGTACAACCCCCTTGAAACACACTGGTATGTTCACAGATCAAACCCTTTGAGTAACATTTGTGTTTTACCTGTTCAAGACCATCTACTGTTGCTGTCTCCTTGTTGTCATCAACCCCAACATACAGTGGCTCTTTCTTCAGGGAGATCTTTGCCAGATCTTCAACCTTTCTGGTTTGTGTTGCAGAAAAAAGCATCGTCTGTCTGCGCTCTGAAAAAATATTTGTTTTGAACAACAGCCTCATTTTTTAAAGGAGAATTCAAATAGCAAGTCCATGAAATCTCTAGTTGCAAACTTCCCTGAGCAAGTCTTCTCCTTTTTGTCAATTAAATTCTAATTCAAACATACTGCTAACTACAAACAAAGACCAGTGTAATTGTATTATGGATTGTACAAGATGTTTACTTAAGCTGCCCCCACCCACAAAATCCTAGCATCTATCAAAACACAATATTCCTTCTCTCTGGGAAAATGTTAATAATCATTTGCACTCCAATTTAGTAACCAAACAATTATTTAAATATACACCGACCTTCTAATTCTAACTATAAATTGATTTCATTCCCATGAATATAAAAATCATTCTAGAGATTGTGCAAGAAAAAGCTTAGCAAAACGCCAAGTGCATGGTTACTGTTCGTCTTGAAAAATCAGTCTAGACCATATGCGTTTGTGCATGCTGTTGCTCCCATTGCTGTAAATCTGCACCAAGCCCCAGTGACTCCAATGGTCTTAGAACAGCTACACAGAATCTCCTGCCTGCCCGTCATCCCACAGCTCAAATGCACATCCTGACCTGGTAACATTTTCTTGTACATGGAAAACACAGACTTAACCTGTTTCATTTCACAACTGCAAGAACAGTAGCAACTGTTCTTTTTGAAAAACTGGTGCCACCACTTTTAAAATGCTTTTTGCTACTTTGAAGCATCTGTTTTAAAATATTATTTCCTTCCTAAAGAGACGAAAACAAGTTAAACTCATGTAAAGTAAAAATATATCTGATCTGTAATTTTCCTATTCTTCTTTCTCTTCCTGTTTTTAGCACTGCTCACTAACATTCTTCACAGGTTTTATTAAATTTATCTATCTGCATTTGAAATATGCAGATCTGAATTTTAGTATTTAATATTTATTTATATACTATTTCCCTGGTTTTGTTCCTGTATTTTGGAAGTTAAAGGGAGAACCTTGTTGACTCTGAGAATGTGTTATATGCATTCATTACAAAGAATAGCTAAATGAAAAATTAGGAAAAGAAAATGTTAAGGTAAATACACAAACAAAATTTCTGTAAGATACTGTTCTTAGAGACATGATGAAAATTTGAACTGCAAGTCAGAAGACCTTTTTCCTTATATTTCAGCCTTATTATGTAATAACTAAACATAGGAAATAAGCAGGCAGAGAAAAATGAATGGGAAAATGTAGATGTTATACTAAAAGGATCTTATATGAACAGAATTCTATCTCTAAAGTGCATATTAAGATTCTGTCCTTCATATAACTGATTTTAAATAAAATAATATATGCTAGCTATCAGGAAAAAAGAAAAGAAAGGACAGAGTAAGACAATCACAGTGAAGTGCATTTACAGAACTATAAAAATTAATGACTTCTCTTATAATAATTGAGTCATAAAGAAGACATAATGTTAATCAAGTGATTTCCAGGAAAGACAGATTTTTTTTCTTACTTGGTAGAAGTTTTATGATCTGTTTCATTTCTTCTTCAAATCCAACCTCCAAGATCCGATCCGCCTCATCAATTACCAAACACTGCAAGTTCTTGTACATGAAACCTGGAGTGTTCTAGAAGATTAACAAATTCAGAGTCAGACAGGGACAGCAGTTTTATTATGTTATAATAATGCAGATAAGACACCAAGATTTTATCTACCTGCATATGATCCAGAAGTCTTCCTGGTGTTGCTACAATGACGTTGATTCCATTTCCAAGTTTCTGTGCTTCTGCTGATCTGTTACTGCCCCCCATTATCAGACCATAGGTGTGAACGTGATGATTCATAAGTTCTTTAAGAACTCCGTAGGTTTGCATAGCAAGCTCTCGAGTAGGAGAAAGAATAATAACACCTGTTCCTAAAAAATACATCAGACACGAATAAGTTACAACTCGTCCAATCTTCCTCCTGGCTATATTCCTAAATTGATGGCCACAGTAAAATTCAACTGTGAAATGAAGAGCCTTACCATTTCTAGGCATGAACTTTAACTTGTAGATGAGCTCTACTGCAGGAATAAGAAACGCAAGTGTTTTGCCACTGCCTGTTTTTGCAGCTGCTAAAATATCCCTGTGTGCAGCAAAGTTAGAAAGAGAAGTATTCGGTTAATTGTACAAAGAAAAGAACAATCCTATCTTGAATGATGTCGACAACGTAAAAACATAACAGGGCTTCTGCAAAAACAGCAGAGTTGGTATTAAGAGCTCGGTGGCAGATGTGGTCCACAGCAACTCGTCACCACAGCTCTAGAGACTCTTTGAGACACCAGACTAGCGAAAACAGACTTCCCTGCTTTCAAAGCCGCACACAAAATAGTTCCCATGAGCTTACCCTAAGTATTTGTTCACAGGCAACACAGACATACTTTGTTAACTTGCATTAATGTCTATAAGCAAAATACTTTAAACATACAAGAACGTATTTTTAAAAAGCATTTTAGCTGCAGAAAGTCACATTTCATGCATTCAGCTTGCTAGCAAAATGTAGACGACATCTGGAGTCAATACAATGATTAAAAAGACTCTTACCTGCCTTCCAGAAGTGGCTTAATACTTTTATGCTGAATTTCAGTCATGTGTGTAAACCCCATGTCATTTATGCCTTTCAATGTGTTCTCACTGACAAGACCAGCCAGGGAAGTAAAGGAATTATCTTCAAAAGCACCTGAAGTGAAGAAGGAAAAAAGAAATAAAAAGTCTTCAATTCTATTTGTCCTCCGAGATGACACAGTTAAAACTGACCTAGATGGAAAAAAAAAGTCAAAGCAAAGGACTTTTTCTTATTCCTTTCTACTGTAAAATGTGAAGACACTGATGAAATACTGATTAACATGTTTCTAGGAATACCGCAGAGCTGTTAACAATGAACGTGAATGCGCCACTTCTCATGCCAAATTTACTAGTTGTACACCTCTGCCTTGCTCTTCTTGGACTTTTTCTTCTACCGTTACACGTATGTGTGTATATTTTTTAAAACAAATTTTCACTAGTCATTTTAAGACTAACAAGAGTGTGTACGTAATGCAAATTTCAAAGAACAGTAACTGAATAACAGCTGTACCGTTGCCAGTGTCACCTGTATTCAAACCCCTGACTTCTACAGATAATTTCAAGACTGCAGCTTGCCCTGGAAGAAAGCATTAGACCTTGGATTTTTGCACATGTATGAAAAAGAGACACAAGATACCTGTTACACCTAGTGGTAAACTGGGCACTTCATCCTCCTCCCCCTCCTCCTCTTCCACTTGTTTCTCTCCAGAATCCTGCTTGTCTTCATCTTCTACCTCCACAGATTCATCTTCTTCGCATTTTGCTTTTTTAGTTTTTGTATCTAGAACATTATTTTACAGAAGACAAGTCAGTTAGAGATATGAAAGACATGTTCATCATGAAAAGTTGTTCCACAGAGTGAATTTCTTTAGTCTGTAAACAACTTACAAACATCGTACATTTTTCATGGGGTGCAATGGGGGCACAAGAAAGGAGGCAAGTTTGCTATGGAAATTTTTGAGGCCGAGAGAAAAAAATTCAGAAGTTCCTTGCATACAATCCACTTTACACAGTAAAACAGTGAAGCTTAATGTATACTATACGACATTTTCTACAGAAACATGGAACAAGTTACAAAATTCTTTCCTATCTGTAGCGCAACCATAAAGCTTCCAACAAGGGTTGTACTCAGGTCACACGAAATGTAATCCCTGTGCTGTTTCGAATATGTGAATCCTCAGAGAACTGCATGAAAACACCTCTTAGTTTGCATAACCATTAGAAGTGTCACAAACATGAAAGGCATAACAGAGAAATGTTTCAGATATATATATATAAAAGTATATTTGTGTGTGTATATACAAGTATATAAAAATCAAGCAATATTTATAGGACACCATTTGGGGTAGTTTCCCACTATACTTTAGTTTCATAATATGGAGATGTCACCAAATGCTTAATATGTTATTAAAAAGGCATAATGGCTGCATTGAAGGCATCTGTCTGTCAAAGCTCTGCTTTGAAAGCCAGCATACATATTTGCAAGAAAAAAGCAAAACATTTAAACTTACCTTTACGAAGTAGAATATTATGCAAGAATTAAATGGGTTGCTACAGGTTTAGTACATATTAGAGCTCAAATGTTACAGCTAGAATAAGAAAACGAGTAACTGAAGATCTCCAGAGTTTTAGAACATACACCAGGTCAACACACGGTGCTTCTCATATCCAGGTGACAAATTCTGGTGTGGCCTCACCTGGAGCACTGTGTGCAATTCTGGGCTGCACAGTATCAAAAAGATATAAAAAGATACTAAGCTACTGGAGAGCATCCAGAAGAGGGCTACAAAGCTTCCTCAAAAGTGCAGGCGTCAAACTCTTCTTTCTGGTGACCAATGGCAGGATCTAAGGGAATGGCAGGAAAATGTGCCAGGGGAGGTTTAGGTCTGACATCAGGAAAATATTCTTCACCCAGAGGGTGCTGGAGCACTGGAACAGGCTCCCCAGGGACGTGTCACAGCCCCAAGCCAGACAGCGTTCAAGAAGAGACTGGACAACATCCTCGGACACATGGTGTGAACTGTGGGATTGTCACATGCCGGGACAGGAGTTGGACTCGATGATTCTTGTGGGTCCCTTCCAACTCAGGACATTCTGTGACTCCTCTCCAACAGGGTGGAAAATGGAGACCCCAAAAAGCGCCTTCTTTCAAGAATAACTTAGCCCTAAGAAACAAGCTGCGGTTCGGATAACGTACCATCTCCCGCCTCAGCCGCCGCTTTCCTCTTCTTCTTCTTCCTCTTCTTCTCCTCCCCGCCGCGGGGCCCGGCTCCCTCCGCACCCTTCGCGACCGCTCCGGCCGCCGCCGCCTCCACCTCGGGGGCCGCCTCCTCCTCCGCCGCCTCCTCCGGGGAGCCCCGCGATGCCGCCTCGCCTGGCGGAGACACGTTTGGGAGAGAGAAAGGGAAACCAGAATCAGCGACTGCTCCGCCAGCGCTCAGCCCGGGACAGGCTCCGCATGCCCAGCTGGCCCCGGCCCGGCCCCGCCGTACCTGCCCCCTCGGCCTCCCGCAGCTTCAGGTTGCGCTGCCGCAGCTTCAGGTTGCGCTTGTGGATCTTCCTGCGCAGCAGCCGCATGGGCAGGTTGCTCGCGGCCACCGACACCGACATCGCCGCCGCCTCCGTCCGCTCCCGCGGCCACACGTGGGGACGGCGCTGCGGCGCATCCGGTCCCACCGGAACCGCCCCTCCGCCGTCCGCGAGGCCTGACGGGCGGCCCGCAGCGCCCCCGGCGGTCCGGCGGAGGCAGCGTTGGGGTCCCCGTCCCTGATGGGGGTGACCTCGGAAATGGCACCGACTGTCCCGCCCCGGGCCCGTGTGTCCCCGGGCGAGGGTGGAAAACGGCCCATTTTACCGCCAGGAAGGCAGTTACCATCTCCTCCACAGGCGCCTCTTGCCCCCCGGTGCCCGTTTGCCCGGTGGCGTTGCATCCGCTCACTTGTACAGCTGTTTAAATCCAACCGCGGAAAGAAACGCCCCCGGGCATCCACCTGTGCGGTCTCGAATGTCGCACCTCCGGGGGAGGTGGATCTGGGGACACCCTGTGTGTCCTGTGGTGTGCAGCCGGAGGGGCTGGGGACACCCGTGTGCCCAGAGCGGGGATCCCCGGGCTGCTGCACCGAGCGCTGGAAACTTTCGATACCGACTTCCAGCGGTAGAGCTGGTGACACTTTCAGACTTGCGGAACCGGTGACCCTGGGGATAAGGGACACAGCGGTGCCTTCAGTGAAGTCCCGCATCTCTAGTAGCCACCCGATCCGCTGCCTCTTCCTCCTGGTGGGCACGAATAATGTGTAATCCTCTGGATTTTCACCAGCCTGGAAGTGCTAAAAAGTGGGTCGAATCTGGGAGCCCCTAATTTCCAGGGCTCAGCTTTTTGGAACTCTTTTAGGCAGCGCTTTCCATCTGGCCAGCTGCAGCTTCCAGCTGCTCCTCCATCCCAGTGACAGACCTTTCCTTCTGGTGTCCTTCTGCTTTTTGGCTCTGCATCCTCTGCCCAAAAAGGCTGAATTCCTGCAGGCTGGAATGCAGCGCCCTTCAGATGCTTGGTGACCAGCAGATGGCACAAGGAGTACGAGGATTCACAGCAGCTCGCTAGCTTTAACAGGGCACCAGTGTGTTAGAAGTCTGAATGACTGCAGATGGTGTAAGGCTCAGCCTGCAATACCTTGCTGTAACGCAGAATAAACTGCAGAACTACTCATATTGCTATATTAATTTTGAAGTGTTTATTGCATGTAACTTTTATTTGGTTGTTTTTAAAGCTACTAATGTTAGAGATGAAACAAAAATAATTTGTCACTATCTGTAATTGTTGTCTTGCAGAGATCATATGGGGTCATCAGGAAGAGAATTACATTTTTTTTTTTTTGCCAGAACTTCAGAGAATGAACCACATGATCGTGCCCAGACTTCCTCAGACTGGATAACAGGTCCGGCCACTGGCTTATTAAGTTGAATGAATAACTGCCATCTGCACCAGCTGCGTTTGAAAATAAACTGAACCATCCTCTGCGAGAAAAACTTTTGGTACATAATTCCAGGGGAAGTCAGTTCAAGGCTTGTAGTGGTTACAGCTTCCTCACAAGGGGAAGAGGGGCAGGCACTGAGCTCTTCTCTTTAGTGAGTGATGACAGAACCCAAGGGAATGGCAGGAAGATGTGCCAGGGGGAGGTTTAGGTTGGACATTAGGAAAAGGTTCTTCACCAGAGGGTGCTGGAACACTGGAACAGGCTCCCCAGGGAGGTGTCACAGTCCCAAGCCTGACAGTGTTCAAGAAGAGACTGGACAATGTCCTCAGACACATGGTGTGAACTATGGGGTTGTCATGTGCAGGGACAGGAGCTGGACTCGATGATCGTTGTAGGTCCCTTCCAACTCGGGACATTTTATGATTCTAAGGCTGAATTTTAAGCAGGTAAAAGTTCCTTACTGCAACTCAGTGTAATTCAGGTTCTGATTGCATTTTCTTCCTGGCTACCTTGTATTGTGTCTGGAGGATATGTTTTTAAGTATATATGAGTTTGCTCTTCTTAGTCTGTACTGATTTATACATATGTGGCTAGGTTTGGTGTTTGGATCTGGATTTAACCCAGGTGGTCCTCCTTTCTGGAATATGTTCATTGTGTGATAGAGTGAACAAAAAATCTGGGCAGGAGGAAGCTGACACTAATACTTAAACTGAGGGTAATCACTTACACTGGGTAAATACTTACACAGATGTCCTTTGGGCATGACATTGTCCACATGTTCCTATCTTAACCAGCTCTGCCATGTTCATCATTATTTTACTTTCACCCACATCATCACACTCCCATCTCTGTCAAGAATTAGGACCTGGAAACCCTGGTCAAGTAAAACCCTAAATGAAGAACTCACCTCTAGTGTCCATGTTGGGTCCTGGATGACTTGGCAAGTCTTCTTGAAATTGCATTAGTGTGGTACGAGGCCCAAATTGATTAACTGTCCTGAGAAAGTATGTTAGATCTCACTGAGCAGAATATGTTGGCTTTGTCAATTGACCGTTATCAGCATTGCACACAAGGAAAACTTTGTTGCATTTGCAGATAAATGCAGATCTTGCATCTGTGCAAACAGATGTCATGGCATTATGTATAGGAATTCAGAAATTACAGATTTCATTAGGTGGCAAACTATCATGTGCTCTAACATTGTTTTGTCTCAATATCTTATAAAAGTTCTTGCTTAGAGTTAGAAAAGAATCGTGCTTCTTAGGATATTTCAAAACAAGTTTTGTGATCTTATTTTTTTTGGTCTTAATTTTTTTTTTTTCCAAGCTGCAATTTTGCAAAATCATGAAAAAGAAGACTCAGAAGGAAATAATGATAGTTTTATTGTGACAGATCTAGACAATAGTTTAAACCACTAACTCATGTTATTAGCTGTTTGTTTCAACTGTACCACCATCCCTTGGCAGTGTTGATAAATAGCCTGTTTTGCACATGACAGTAAGGTATTGTCACTTTTATTAAGATGGCATTTAAATTCATGATACTCTTTCTTTACACATGAAGATCCATTTTTTAATATTTTCTTTTTTTATAAAACTTGGTGAAGGTCTTTCAAATACTGCAATGGCTACAAGTAGGATCAAGTGATTAGTTAACATATTAATCAAAGTGCAGGTATAGCAGCTAGCTTATAACTTGCAGACTGACAGGTTCATGATCTTTAATTTTCTCAGGCACAAGAGGCTTTCCTTTTACAACACCCTCTTTAATTTAAAGAATCCTAGTAAATAGATTACTGTCTCCTTTTGAGAAGCGGTGTGTCTTTTATATTGCTCTCTCATTTACATATCTTCATTTAGAATAGCTTTGTTCAAATAACATAAAGTCACAATTAAAGAGATTATAATATCTGAGATGGTAAGTGAAACACAGGTTCAGCTAAGATTCTTTGCAACTAATTTGAAGATAAAGATTGAAAGGGAAAGATAGAGCTTTGGACATTCTGGGTGCATGGCAGCTGGATGGAGACCAATCTGCAGCGTTTTGTGGATGGAATGAACACAAGATGTCACTCTAGCTGTAAAGTAGCTCCTACACAAAGATGCCATTAGTTGAAGAGGAAAGGGAAGGAAGGATTAATTCCACCCCCCCAACCTGTCTGTCACATATTTTCCTACATTTAACTATCACAAAACACTCTTTCATTACAAATTTTTCTACTAATTGCCATTTATGATTTTTTTTCAAACTGCTCTTTTAAAGTAGTTTCCTGAAGTTTGCAGTCAGATTTTACTTCCTGGAATCATAGCCCTATGTTTCTTATACTTTGAGTGAAAAATATGGTGGGAGGATACAATGCAAGATTTTTCTGAGTTTTCTTCTGTCTTACTCATTTTCATACCTGTATTTAGAAGTGTAAAAGATTATAGAAGGATGCAATGTCAAGTATTGTGAAAAACTTTCTGATAACATAACGTAACGTAACATCCATAACATAACAAACATAACAAACATAACATAACATAACATATCGTAACGTAACGTAACGTAACATAACATAACATAACATAACATAATATAACATAACATAACATAGCACAGCATAGCATAGCATAGCATAGCATAGCATAGCATAACATAACATAACATAACGGCATAACCATAACATAGATAACATAACATAACACAACATGTTAAACTATTACATTTCTTCCTAAACTGTGTAAACCTTAGAATCATAGAATCACAGATTATTGCTCTTAACTGCCAGAATTTAAATAGGCAATTGACAGTAAAATACTATTTTGTAACAAAGTATACATCTTAGGGGACCAGATTGTCATAAACCTGGACCCTTTCAGATTGCCATTTTAAAGGAGTTTTAAAATTCCTGAGAATGAGAATAGTTAATTATTAGTTTGTTGTGTAATGTTGCATTTTTCGATTGAAGCTCAGTGGGAGCTCGGACCGTCAGCACTGTGTAAGAGAATGATCAATAGCTCGTGCTATTGGACTCGGAGCTTTTATGGTTCAAGCCTTTATAAACTGTGTCAAGCTTGATAGTTATAATTATTGCACACGTTGGCTTGACCTATATAGTGTAGTCATAATGCATTAGCCTTTCCAACTTTCAGTTGCCTGTCCTTTATTATCAGTGACATTTTCCCTTAAAGGTTCAGAGCAAGTGTGACTTTATGATCATCTGTAAGCTTTAACTAAACCAACTCTTTTTTTTTTTCCACGGAAGACTGTTGAAGAAACCAGGAGATGGCAGTCTTTCTTAATAGATCACAGTTAAATTCTACTGATGGCCACAATTTCTGTCCTTGTGCCACAGAATAGCCAAAAATTAAAATGAAGTGAAGGAAGAGCCACGTGTCTTGTTGGCACAGCAAGTCATTGGGTGCTTAACCCCTCTGGTATCTTCCAGAGCCTTGTCTTTCACGTGTCAGATCTTGAACAATCACATAAATCCAGGGGGAATCATGGTCTTACCAGTGTTCAGACTGGCCTTAGCGCAGCCTGGCTGTTTCAATGTACCTGAACTACAGTTCTCTCTTGCAATGCTGATAGGAGAAGTCAATGACTAGCCAGCCTAGCTCAGGCTGGGTGCTTCAGGTGGAGGCAGGCTATTTTGGAGAAAACTATCTTAGAAACAAAACACAGTTCATTCATCTATGTTTTATCAGTAAAAATGTGGTCACCCAGAGACTGTATGACCCTTTCTGTCTCTGTTAGTTTGCACCTTAATGTTTCTGTCACCATTCTTGGACAACTCAAAGACTTCACGGGGGTCAAGGTGATTTAACCTGGCTGTGGTGCTTTTGATCTCTGTTCATGTCACTTGACAAAGGGCAGCATCACATCAGCTTACAACCTAGCAGGATATCACTGTACTGTGTGGCAGTATTAGATATCGGTTTGTTTCGAGCTGTTGCCTGCAAGCATGAGCAAAAACTTCTTACCTGCCTCTGTGTTTTTCTGCAGAGTAGCACCAGAAACTGTGAGACAGGAGAGCATCAAAGTGGCTTAAATTGGCTCTCTGTCCTTTATTGTCCTAGTCCAGCTCAAACAGAGCTTAGGAAAACCATGATCTGCCTTCAATGATTTACTAGAACCAACTGATATATTTAATTCTAACAAACTAATAATCTTGCTTCTCCATAGTCATCATGGCTTTTGGACTCCAAAAACTGCTTCTCAGTGCTAACACTCCTTCCCTTAAACTGCAGTAAGGTGCATGGGAATGGCAAGTGTATAGAGACCAAGAGCACATATTATTCAGGACCACGTCAGGCTTATACCTTGTTTGGACTAACACTTTGTCTTCCATTTGGGCAAATTCTTGCTTCATACCTCACAACCTTTTCAAACTGTCTTAACCTCTTGCTGACTAATAGCGATAATAACAATAATAATATGAAGAAATTCTTTTAGATTATGTTGCATAAGATGAATATATGTAGAAGCTAGCAGATGTTTATTAAGTTTTCCAGTTGCTACCTGAGCTAACTGCAGAACCAGGCAAAGGAAGAAAACAATAAATTGTTCCAAATGTCCAGCTATATTCTCACTTGTCATATGTCAATATTTCAAGGGAATTTTTTTTGTTTTTAAAGCTAGTGATAACAAACCTCCATGTCATGTTTATGTGTAAAGGTCCTCAACCTTTCTTCTGCAGCTCACCGTATTCAGTTTGATGCACATTACTCAATGTCTTGCCACTGTTTTCCAGAGCATCCGTGCCTGTAGACATCCTGCAGATGACTGATTCTCACAGCAGAGCTCTATTTCTAACTTGTCATGCAGGAAGATGAGCTGTTCATGTCTAGCAGAAGGCAAATGTCTTTGGACTTTCATGCCAGGATTCTGCAGGTGAGAATCGTGTACATGGTATGGAGTATTTGGCTATAGGCTTGCAATATGGATCCATTTAGACCATGAAACTCCTTAGTGTGGCAAAACTGCTTGATATACAAATGACACTGAATATATTGACCAAAGTTTGTTATTTCGTCCCATTCACAAAATCTCATCAATAATTCCCAAATAGCTATAATGGAATTTACCTGAGCTGTGTATAAGAAGTTTCAGTTGCTCTGTAGTATCATAATACAAGCATCTAAAAGCTATGTTAAACATTTAGCATGCACTTAATCATCTGTCAGAAATGTCTCATTAATAATTATTAAATCATTGAGTCGTGCAAAGAGAGATGTTCCGTCTTTACTTACATAATGATAAAACACAGATCATTTACCAAGCATGTAACAGCACATCAGATATTGGAATTTTTGAAGGGAATTAACAGAGCCTTATTAGATGATACATATTAGTAAAAGAAGGAAGCATTCAGTGATTGAAACAGTGTTCAGCCACGGCATGCAGTCTTGTTTCTACACTCCCCCATACTCTGACAGCTTAAAACATTGTAAATTGGCAAGGTGTAAAGAAATAACATTAATAATAGAACAAAAATGATTGCAGAGTGTCACTCTGTTATGAGACTGGGACTCTAAAAATACATGTAGAGCTCCTAGCTCTGCCACAGACATCCTGCGTGACTGAAAGAAATCAGCCATGCTGACATTCCTGCCGTCTAACTATGGACATTAACAGAGGTCCTGTATTAAGGCACTGGCTTCAGAAAGCAGTTCAAATGTCACGTGAGCTCCACAGTGGTGTCATTGACTTTTGGGAGTATAGTGTGAACGGGCTCTGAACACAGTCAAGGTCCTTAAGTGCAGTTTTGGAAATAGTGCTGGATGTTTATCTGAATTTGTAGACTTTAAGTAGTACCTGGTTGAGTTGAAATGCTGTACATCTCTAGAGGGTTCCTCATACCCTTTTGTAAAGAGTTCAATAATTATGTTTGCTTATCCATGGTGACAATGGATCTTTGCCCTAGGTCCAGGATATGTAGGGTATTAAAGCTCCTGGTTACTGTCAGAGATAGAGTCTGGCCTACAGCTGTTGTTGTGTCCTTCTGGTGAGCCCTTAGTCTCCCAGAGAGCCTGTTCTCCCTCAGCCCTCTCTGCACAAGCATGAGGGAGGCCTGGTATTCAGCTTGCTTTGCAGCAGGGTTTGCACCTATACCTTCGTTCCTCTTCTAGAGGGTACGGAGAGAAAAAACAAAACAAAACAAAAACCAAACCAATCAACCACCACCAACAAAAAACAAACCAAAACAACAAAACCCCAAACAAACAAAAAACCAACCAAACAAAAAAACTCCCTCTAAACAACAAAAACGCCAAACAAAACAAAAGAAACCGTACAAAAAACAAGGCAACTTTTAAGTAAGATTGAGTGAAATGGTAAGGATTTTTATTTTGTTCTAGACTCAGAATGACATTGCTTCTAAAATAAGGCACATCCTTTGCATTAATAGTGTGTTTTACTCTTTCCCATCCATGTCCATAAGCAATGAAGGTAATCAAAGATAAAGAAACAGCAAATAAGTATAGGTAAGCTCCAAAGAGAGTGCAAATGTACTCACTCTGCAGTGTTTAAAAGGGCAATTTAGGGCTTTAAATGAAGCCTGAATTACTTCAACTCTGAACGCAAAATGCATTAATCTGTAATTATGTAATTTCACAAAAGAAAGCAAGAAAAACAAGAGATGCCTTACTGATTTACATGGCAAATAGCCCCAAAAAGTCCTTGGCTAGGATTTGAACATTTCAAGAAAAATAAAGCAAGGCTGCACACGGAGACCTGGAGCATAAGACAGATATATATTTTGCAGATATTCAGCAAGTTTTGATGAATGAAGCAGATCTCTGTGTGAATTCTTAGTCTCTAAGACTTAACTCCCCAGCAAGCATATGCATTCAAAAAATGGCTTCTGTCTAGATACCAAATGTGGAGCAAAATTTCTCTTGTAAAAATGTTATTCCAAGTGCCATAAACCAAAACTTTAATTAAAAAAAGAAAAAAATGATAGTTGACTTCAGCAAGAAGATTTAGGTTTGCTGTGCCCTGGAGTCCCCTGAGTGTGCCCTTCTAAAAGAGAAAATTCCCTCACTGACCCTGACGACAGTAGTGGGATCGTCCTTTGAGGATGTCAAAATGCAATATCTCACATCCAAGCACACACCACATTTCAGTCACCACCATCTGCATGTTGTGTATCTTCAAAGATAAGCTTGTGTTTTCTCAAGAGCCCAGTTACATCCTGAAATTGATTGCTTCTGATTGATCATCTCACATCAGAAGGACAATGAGCATCTCTGCCGATGATGTACTAAGAACAGTGGAGACGTCTTTGGCATGAGGTCAACCATGTTCCTTTGCTTAGAAGCTGCCTCATCCAGACCCATATCTTGCACTGTGCAGTGTCTGGGATAAGCTGGATGCCATATCTCAGCTTCCTCAGTTGTTCTCTCTGGATTTCATGAGCATGTTACAGGATTCTGTCACAATAAAGTCAGGAGAAATCATTAGGGAGAGTAAGGAGCTGGCAGAACACTTTGTTGGACTGTGTGACTTGAGGTGAGGTGGTGAGGACATAAGTATTAGAAGGGCAACGTTGGAAGCTCAGTCAGGACAGAGTAAGTGCTGCAGGTGTTATTTAAAATAAATCTTGCTGTGCTGGCAGCTCAGACTTTAGACACGCACAGATCTTGGCCTCCTCAGAAAACACATGCTCTGTGAAAATAGCATTTTCAGTTGTGTTTCGCCTTTATTATTTTCCAGTACTTCCACACTGGCTGATGTTGTACAGCTGTTTGTTGGTTGCTCTGAGACTTTCACTGGAATCTGATTGCCCAGGATAAGAATTTACCCACAAAAGTAAAGTCATTTGTGCTGTGCCATGGAATTAGTGTTAGTCACTTTTTTTTCTTTTTCCTGACAGAAGAAGATAAAGCATTGAATAAGTCTGGCCCTGCAGGTGATGCTGAGAGATGCTGGGAGATACCACAAATTGAATTCCCTAGCCAGCCTGATATAGTGTAAAATATTTACTGCTTCCAGGGAAGTTAAGCCTCACCTCTACCATGCATTTCTAAACATTTATATTTTTTACAACTTTACACCTTCTAGGTAGTGAACTATCTTCAAAAAGAATAAACAGAGTAATTGAAAATAATTTTTAATTACATAATTTCCAACATCATATTATCTTTCTGTGAAATAGTGCAGCTTTTGCAGAGACACAGACCCATGAGGCAGCATGTACAGATCTGTTGAGCTCTCCTTCATTACTAATCTCGTGTTTTCATTGGTTTTAAGACAGGTTCCTTCAGTCACATTTTCAAAACCATCTAGTTGATTTGCATACATGATTTTAAGTGTGAATTATTTGAAAACTCCCAGTGTCCCTACCTGACTTCTGAAATTTTGCCTTTTTATGTTGCAGTGAAGGTGCTGAATGAAGAATTGATTCTACTTCAAAATTATAAAATATCTGTCTTGTTATATTACACTTAATGGGAAAATGTTTATAATTTAAGCATGTAATTTTCCACTATTCTCAAACAGCTTCAGTGTTATAAGCAGTGCTCAGGGCGTGTTTGAGAGATATACTTTGATTAATAAAGAACAGACTAGTGAGCTACTATGAAGAACTGGATAAAGATTAAGATTTTCCTATACCGTTGGAATAGAAAGAGACTCTTGGGTAAAATATTTTAGGAAATAAATCCAATATGGGTCCAATTTAAAGAAAAAAGTCCACTTACATGCATAAGTGTCTGACTTTTCCTCTCTTAAAGAATTGCCCCCAAAGTTATAAAATAAGAATAATTACTCTTAGCAAAATTTTCTGATCATTTATTCTACCTGAGTTTTCTGGAGTACATCTTCAGATCATGGACTGTATGTGAATATCTCATTATCACTAACGAGAATTTCAATGCAGCATATAATTTTACTGTGCTATTTTGTCTGATTTGTATTACACCTGTCAGTCTGCTTTCCTTCTGCTATTTCATTAATATTTAAATATTAATATTTAAAGGTCAAACTGAGCCTGCAGTGATATTAAAATATATTATTCGGTTTCATCTGACTTGAGGAGAACATCTTTAGAACAGTGTTCACTGGATAGGGAAAAAAGCAATCACCATACAATTTGCTCCCTTTTTAATGCATTTTTTTTTCCTTCTCCCTCCAGTAGAAATTGAGCAGTTTCCATATGAGAGAGAGAAGAGAGAGATTTGAAAAGGAATGAAGCCCAATTCATACTACAGTCAATGGGAGGGAGGTGGGTCTCTTCTCCATACCTGGAGAGTCTTGTCCTGAACCAGCTGCAGAGCTGAAAGTCTTCACAGGACAATGAAGCAAAACTGTTTGTCCACTAGAATTTCTCAGTGGAAGATGCATCTGTCAAGCTTGATGAAGCTCTCATTCTGGTCAGTGAAAAAAGGTGAGTGATGGCAGGATCTGGACCAAAGCTTTGCCCCTCTGTGCTGGGTTCTTCAAATCAACATGGAGCGTGTTTCAACAGCATGGCATGCTGGAATTAAAAGGAAATGCTAAGTGTTATGTACAGTGGTGTGGTAAAGGTAGTGCTCCAACTGAAGCAGCATTTGTTTATGTAGATATTTGGATAGGTGAACTGTCTTCCATAGATGGGATTTTGTGTTATGAGCAAAACTGGATTATTCCAGAAGCTGCTTATCTGTGTAAATATTTGTCATGTCAGAATTGAAGGCTATAAGGTCAGGTTTGTGAAGAATTATAGAATGTAAATTCCATAAAACAATGTTATTTGACTCGAGACTATGCTACTGCTAATATTTTTTGTAACTGAATCCTCTCGAAATCACCAAGGAAATTATATGGCCTTTACTTGCTGTGTTCCCGAAGGTAGCCTGGTGCTGCAGAGAAACTGGAAGAGATTCTACAAAGAGTGGAATTGATTTCATAGATAATCTTCACTGTATCAAAGCTGCTTCTCTTGTGGATTTAAGGGAGCCTGCCATGAAAACACCTGTAAGGTAACATTAGAGCTGTGCATATGCTGTGTATGTAAATTGTTGCCTATAGCATGCACTTGCTTGAAGTGCAGGAGTCCTTACAATATTTATTTATGTGCAAAAAAAAAAAGGGTCCAGGAGGGACCTGATAAATGATGAGTCTTCTTACCATCAGCCATACGACACTGCTGCAAGAGCAACTGGATTATGTGGTAGCAGCCAGGTTAGATGTAGCGTGTCTGTCCTATCCACACTGTGGACATGGATATATTTGGGCTTGTGCCAAGGGACATGAGGGATTCAGGTTTTCTCATTGTCTTGTGTTGATATACATCAAGGGATTATTCAGAACTAAACCAAAAATTGTGTCCATACAATGTGGACACAGTCGTAGTTTGGACTGAGTAAAAGTTTAACCAGGTGTTGATTATACAGAAATACCTCAGGTGCTGGGAGGCTGTGCAGCTTGGTGTGTTTTATTGTAAAAGACTATGAAGCAACAGGGAAAGTCTTTAGTCAAAGTGTCAAATCTCTACTGTGAATGTGTTTAACAGCCTAAATAATACTGAGCTGACATCCTAAACTTGCCCTTGCAGTTGTTCATCACCGTTGAATGCTAGGCTGTATGTGAGGGGGTTTTTTTTGTTTGTTTATTTTATTGTTTTCCCACAGATCTACATATTTTGCCATTTGAGAATACATTAGTTTTCCACAGGCAATTTAAAGAAACCAGTTTTTGAGTCTTTGAACTTGCTTATTCGTGTGTGGCTGTGAGGTCTTAAATTAACATGGAATGTATTTCTCTTTTCTGTAACACTTTACCTAACCCAAGTATCTTAGAACAGAACTTTCCATATCTGCACAATAAGCTTTTGCTGTCAGACACAAAAATAGAAAATGTAAATGCATGTACTTTTAATAGCAAAGGTTATCTTCAGCTGTATAGCTGTTTATCCAAAACCTAATGTCATTCTTGTGAACCTAGGGCTACCTGCTTGTAAAGGTCTGAGGTAAAGTTATAATTAATCTTTTTACTCTCCTGAGCTTAATATAATTAATCAGTGTGATTTTCTGACTTCAGCTTGTGCTGAATAATCAAATGGTCTTGCTGTATCTCTAAATGCCTCTTTTGAAACACAGAAGACCAATAAGAAAATACAGTTGCAGATATATCGAAGGAGATATTTAAAGTAGGATATGATATAAATAGCTTAACTTTTATCACTTTTGGCATATCACCAAAGAAGAAAAAGTATTCTTAATGAGCTAAGTGAATCTTAAATTCAATGGCTGAATAGTTCCTCTGGGGGTGTGTGTATGGGAAAGACCAAACCCTTATTTTCTGGTGCCATAGAAACCAGCCTTAACCAGGATGTTGTAAGTGAAAAGAGCACCCTCTGGCTTCATATTTATGTTGCATATGTATTCCTTTTTAAATATGAAAAATGACACTTAATTTCTCAAATAGGTGGTCTGTTGATCCCCTTTTAGATTTGACTGTTTTCAGAAGCAAGCTTAAGAAGTAATTTTTGACTAAGAAATGAAAAATGCACAGACCCTGAAGAGATTACAGAGGCAGCCTGAGTCCATCGACTTCTAACGCACAACAGAATGTGTTGGGTGGAAGGACTCAGAATGTTCCCACTAAGTCTATGCGAGGGGGAGAGACAGCAGATGTGCGCCTCTTCCCTTACTGTGACATCACCCTTCATATACCTCATCCTAGATAGTGGGTTTTCATCATTTCAAGTCTTTTCTGTAAGAAATCAAACATTTTGTTAGAGTGGGGCAACTGGTATAGCCATTTCTCTGTAGCTCAGTTCTTATTTTCAAAATCTGAGACTCATGCTTTCCAAAGCAAGTAGCCAGTTGGTGCTTTGATTAATGACAGCAATATTTGCCTTCAAAAGGAGTAAGTCTCATTCTAGTGTCACAAGCTGAAAACCCCAGAATGAAGGCACTGAAATTACACGAGGTGCTGTCTCTATTGACATGGAAATTTTGGCAGATATCAACAAAAAGAGAGTACACTAGCACATTTTGTAAATAGCATGTTCAAAATTGAAGAAAACTTAGTGTTGAACATACTTTTTAAGCAAAAACCCTTTTTTTTTTTTTTAGAAAACAGCTGGAATTACCTTGTTTTTCAGTGTGATCCTGCTCTAGCACTCTGTTTCTAGAGACAACTTGCTAGTTTTAGGAGAAGAAACTATATACTATGTTCTAATACACCTATGAACTGAATTAAGAGCTAGAAGTATTTTTCCTCACACTGTGTGTTGCGTGTATGTCTGCTTTTGGTGCACTATGAAACTGCACATTGCAGGCTGGGAACTCCAGTGACCTTTTTATCCTTGACACTGCAGTGGCTCTTTGAGGGAAATAAGACTGGGCTGTACGGGGAACATGGCTCTGTAAAATGAAGGTCAATCTGTCTGCTCAGTGCAGCTAAACATTTCCAGCCATTCCTTCAGTTTCTACATTTAGCTTGAGGAAGAATATATTTAATGCCAACATAGGTTAAAAAGGCTTTCTACTGCTCACCCATGCTGCCTCAAGAGGGATGCCTGTCTGATTGCTGAGAGTCTATAGAATAAGAAGCTGAAATGTTCACTTTAACATCTGTGAGAGTGAAACCAAAAGATGAGGCTGGGTACAGCCTATTCTGGAGACCCACAGGGACATTCCTATGTATGTTTTCTTGTGGGACATGGGAGCCCAGCTGCACCATTGGAACAAAGAAACCTGGCAGAAAACACTCTTAGGAAGGATCCTACACTGTTGTTTGTCTGATGTCAGTCATATGGCACTGCCACAAGGATAAAAAGATAAGGGAGAGCAGCCAGATCACAGCCTAGTTAGTTCTGCATATTTTAAATGTATAACGGAAAAGCAGTCAGCCACCCACGGGCCGGGTAATGACAGGGGCTGACTGTCAGTCGATACAAAATACTGTGTCTGCTGCAAGAAATGTATAAATATCTGCAGTCAAATCAGGGCACAACTAGTAATATTTTCTG
Source organism: Nesoenas mayeri (assembly GCF_963082525.1). Taxonomy (NCBI): domain Eukaryota; kingdom Metazoa; phylum Chordata; class Aves; order Columbiformes; family Columbidae; genus Nesoenas; species Nesoenas mayeri. Next base: position 35,204,733 of record NC_137545.1, read on the forward strand.
TGGAAGCCTGCTCTTCATTTGGGTAGGGTCTGGGTCAGCCCTCAAGGCTTTGTGAAGGGCATGCTGGAGCTGGATATCCATCATAGTCCTGTCTCTTTTTGCCATTGCTGGTTTCATTCTAGCACATGCTGCATTTCTTTCTTCTCCAACTGGTCTCTGTGTTTTCACTTTAGAATATATACCTCTACCTTAAAATGCATGTGTAGATCAAAAAGTATCTATGTAAGGATAGCTTCTTCCTTCCCAACAAGGCTGCACTCAGAGAATAGTACTCACTGACTAGTGTGACAAGAGACAGCTCTGAGTGATTTTTTACTCTGTTAGCAGAGTGCCTGCGAGGTTTGCTCAGCCACTGCCACAAAGAAAAACACTTCTTGCCTTGTCTTTCTTCAGCATTAGACCCGTTTGCTAAGTCACAGCTGTGCAAATACGCTGACAGCCAGGGTGTGACACAGGTGGAACTGGGCACCTCATCTGACCTAGACAGCCTCCGCCCTTGAAGGTAACGTTGTACAAGAAATAAAGAGCCAGCAGAAGGCTTGAATCTCTCTGCCTTTCTAGGCGGCAAGAATATTATTTCATAGAAAAACAAGGCTTATTTAAAATAACAATTAAAAGAAGTCTCTTTTGCAGGTGCTAATGGCTGGGGCATTATATAGGATGTAGATGCTGGGATAGGTGTTCAAGGGCTGCGTCCAGGGAAGAAGAAAAGTTGGAATGATGCAAAGGCAGCATGTGGGGGAGGAAAATAGTTGTTATATTCATTTTAGCTTCTTGATAAATGCTTGTTTGACTAGGGGCCTGGGAGTCTTTCAGGGCTCAGTGGTACCTTTTGAATCCAGAAGTGGCTTCAGGCCAGACCCTCGTGGCACGGGGTTGTGTGATTAGCAGATGTATCCACAGAATGACTGACAGAATGACTGTGGGGATATAAGTTTGAAACCAGATAAAACTTTAATTTACGTTATTCGTATTTCTTCCTACTTCAAAGCGATGATTGTCTAGATGTCTACTTCTTATCTGGAGCAATACAGTTCATTAAGAAAGTTACTTGGGTTGTGAAGTCAAGTATTTTGAGCCTCGAAAATGCCAGATTTATGGTTGGCAATGCAACATTAAGTATATGTCCAGTGTCTTAAATTATAATAACCTACTTTATTTCTCTGGAGAGTGCATGCCTTATTCAGTGTGCGGAAGGGTCTTGGGGAAGAGAATCAGGGAAACCGAGATGTCCTTGGCTAACTGCTGTGTGCTAGACTTTGTTCTTAATGGCTCCCGTTTTGCTTGGTTTCTGTTGAATACAATGGGTACTTAGTATTAGTCTGATGATACCAGACTGCACTTCCACCTGAAGACTTCAGATCCCTTATAAATGGTACCTTACCTTTGCAAGCCTTCTGCAAAATTAAATACTTCATTTTACAAAGACAGCTAGCTACACAGATGTAAAATTATATACTCGGTCCCACAGGCACAAGGCTCAGCCCAGAAATAAAATCTGGATATATGGTCCCCTGACCTTCCATTTTAATAACAAGTATCTTTGTCTTGCCTTATGCCCAGTAGTTATTGATTTTCAATACAAATGAGAATCAGAAATCTATGGTTCCTTTCAATAGGTCTGTTGCAACTGCTGGAATAATATTCTAGAAAATTTCAGGCAGGATCTCTGAAACAGGTAGAATTAATAATTTAGAACCAGTTGTAGATCTATTTATATATTGCTAAATGACAAAGTCTGAAAGTGAAGTCTGTTGATGCATCCAGCAATGTTGGTGAGAGGAGACTTAAATGGAAGAGATTTTTCTTCTCACAGTAACACTATTTGAAACTACAAGTTGAAATTTTATCTATAACTGTAACTTCATTGTTGTTCCCTCTTTCTGCCTTCTCCAGTGCATGCACTTGCCATAAATCCTTCAGAAGAAATTGTATTGTTACTCCCTCCTATCAAATTTTGTTTGAGTTTACGGAGATTAAACTAGGATTGTGACTGCATTCTCCCCCTGCATTCTTCCCAGTGTGGGACGGCTCTGCATAATGGAAATTCCAGAAGAGTGTGGGGAGAGAGGGTGACAGTCCCTCCTACGGGTTGTGCATGGGGACAGTCCAAGCCCCATGATAAGCAAGGTGGATTTTTGCTTGAAAATGTTAGCGCTTCATTAAAGGCACACACTACCAGCTTTTTTGACCCAAGTGGAAAAAAAGAGGTGCTTTAAGGATGAATATATATAATACAAATATATTAAAAAATTATCTATAATCCTCCAAAAAAAATACGGCCTCATTGCCACCCATAATTATAGGTTTGTAGAACCTGGAGACAATGTTAATAACAAGCATACTAAATACTTTTTTAAAATGCCGTACCAGGACCATAGGTGTTTTCTAGCAGAGACCAGTGATGTGTGTGCCGCATCACTGGAAGCTGTGACTGCAGCACAGAAAAGCAAGTCGGTTCCCTGTAGGCAGAATGAATACTAGTAACAGTGATACTCCTGCATCACAGGCTTCAGCGTGAACTGCACGTGTCGGTTACAAATTCCAGGTGGACCTTTGCAAATATGGAGTGTCAGCTGGTAGGCACTGGAACTGGTTTGTTGTCCCCTGTGGACACTGACACCAAAAAAAGATCTGGCCCCGGGGTGCTGGTAAGACCTCAGCTACCCCATGTATTCTTTGTTCAAACAAAAATGATGTTGTTCCAGAAGCATAGAGAGAAGAAGAGAATAATAGTAGATGTTGTTCTGGCTGTAATGGAGGGCTGTTTACAGAGTAAATGATTTATGTACATGTCTGTGTGGAATAAAGCTGCCAAAATTCCTATCGAAATGTAACCACCAAAAATAAATACTAGTGCCTTTGCTACATACTTCACCAATTTCTTAGCATGAAGTGTGTAAGGGGATACCCATTAGCATGAAAACCTACTGTGTAATTTAAGAAATAATATTTATCTTAATCCATCTTTCCTTTTATCTCCTCTCCCTGTCCCATTTGTCTCCTCGCTGCTGCAGTTTGATGTAGTGCTACTGAATGCTGATGAGACCACATTAAGTCCAACCCTAGCCACTCATTATTTGCCAGCTAAGTTGGCACCATAGAGGCATTTAATACTTCTGACTGGGAGAAAATCTATGGAGGAGGCTAGACATGATATGGAAATCTCTAGGGTAAATGTGGTTTTGTTTTATTTTCTTTTGTGCTTTTTTTTTTTTAATATATTTATTCAAGTCTGACGTGATTACATTCCCTCCTCACCATGTTCATCTCAAAAAGGCAAACTCTTCCTAT